>NC_046608.1:22432700-22487789 GCF_011750605.1 Drosophila busckii | reverse complement strand
CTTTAGCAAGTATGGCAATGCCAATGGCTGGAAATATTGCTGTAAGGTCTTTGACTTACTCACAATTGCAGCGGTGCGTACACAAACACTATATAAACCACATATATATATATATAATAAAACACTGCTTGCAGATCATTGACGAGGAGGTGCTCTGCGTGCATGGTGGCTTGAGTCCTGAGATTATAACATTGGATCAAATACGCACAATCGAACGTAATGGTGAAATTCCCTATAAGGGTGCATTCTGTGATCTGGTCTGGTCCGACCCGGAGGATATGGAGTACTGGGGACAGAGTCCACGCGGCGCCGGCTGGCTGTTCGGCCACAATGTGACAAAAGACTTTATGACCATAAATAATCTGGATTTAATTTGTCGCGCACATCAGCTGGTCAACGAGGGCATCAAGTACATGTTCGAGGGCAAGCTGGTGACTGTGTGGTCAGCGCCCAACTATTGCTATCGCTGCGGCAATGTGGCGGCCATACTTAGCTTTGAGTCGGCCAAACAGCGTCAGACTAAAATATTCCTAGCCGTGCCGGATTCCGAGCGCGTCATACCCAAGCAGAATACAACGCCTTATTTCCTATAAAAAATGCTTCGCGACGCACAGACAATTGCTTTAAAAACGAATGCCACCAAAAAATATCACAACAAGAGAAGAAAGTATAACTATGCGCAACTGCTGAAGTATTCAAAGAGTCGAACCGATGTTGATGTAAACTGGACAAAATCAATATATCATCCATATAGCACATGCATACTTATTATAATATACATATGTATATGCATACCTTAAACAAGTTAAAAAGTTGCACTTAGTAGCGTATTCGTTAGTTAGTTTAAAATACATATACATATACATATATATAATTTACCTTGTACTTTTGTTGCCAATTATTTCAGTTTAAGTATGTAGCAAATACCTGTTTAACAAAAAAGAAACAAATTAATTTTATACTCGTACTTTTGTACCAATTTTGTATTTAACCTCGTGTGGCATCCAGCAAAGCTCAAAAACATAATTCTGAAAGAAACAAAATAAAACGAATTGTATAAATAATAAATTGTTATGCAAGACAAATAAACAAGCACAAATGCAACAAATGTAAGGAAAACACAAGAAATTTATGAATTTAATTTTAGTTTGCTTAGGAAAAATAAAGCAGCTGACGTAACGTGAAATAAAAGAAATAGCTTATGCAATAAAATAACTAAAAAGCAACTTACGTTAACAGCTACAGTGTAATGTCGATAAATGAAACGGCAGCTGCCACAAATACTTGTTGCATCCACACGTATTGCTCTCTCGCTTGCTCTTTTCAACTGGCATATATTGCATCTCTTTCGTTTTGACGTTTATATATTACAGCTTTTTATTTAGTTCACTTGAGTACGCCAATTGTTTATCAACAAATTATTTAATTTAATATAAGGTATAATTATTATATTGGTTTTCATAGCGCCTGGCCATGTCACAGTGGGCGTGTATGTGTGTGTGTGTGTGTGTGTGTGTGTCTAACAACAACATTAACAAAACAAAATATAACTTTTTGTATGAATGAGTGCATAAGAAAAAAAATTACAACAGTAATTTAACTAAAAGCAACAGCAATAAATGAAATAAAAATAAATTTAAAAACATGCCAAAGAAAATGTTTTAAAAACGCGTTGAAAACAAAAAAAAAAAAAACTAAATAAATGTTTACGTTGCGCTATAATTAAGTTTTTGACAAAGAGCCAAGTCGTTGTGTAATTTTTTGTTTGTTGTTGTTGTTGCTGGTGTCGTCTTGAATCGTTTAGTTTATATAGTGTGTAGTGTAGCTTATTGAGGAGCTATATAGTTGTGCTCAAAGATATCCAACTCGTTCTGTATATAGTTGGCCTTGTTGCGCAAAAGCTTGAGCTGCTTCTGATTGGACTCCAGCACAGTGAGCTGTGCCTCCAGCGTTTTAAGCTCCTCATTCATGTCGGTGGTGGCGGTGTCGACTGTGCGGCAAAGACGCGCAAATGTGCTCGAGAGCTCTCTGCAAAAAGTGTGAGTTGGTAGTTGTTGCTATGATTATAAATTAGGTATACGCACTGTTGCACTTGATGACTGCAATTGGCCGAGGTAAGGTCCACAATCATCTTGAGCTTCTTGGTTGCATGTCGCACATACTGACTCTTGAACGTGCGCTCCTTGGCGGAATTGGTCCACGACAGACGCTCATACAAATAGATGCAGCCATAGAGCGCACCAATGCCCACTAAGACGCGCCAGCCAATTGTTTTCAGCATCTGCAATTGTTCGGTATTCAGCACATAGCTATATAATACTACCTGGACTTGGCAGCAAAGTGTTGAGGAGTTGTGCATTTACACAAATTCAAATACTCACAATGCCGGCGACGACGAGCCCGCCCACAGTGCCCTGCGAGCCAATTGAGGACATGGCGAAACGCGATATTATCGATAACTGCTCCGGCGTTATGCCGCCCATGCCAGCGGGCGTGGGCAACAGACACACTGGCGTCGTTTCCACCGGCGTGCTCACTGGTGTAACCACAGTGTGCTGCAAGCGACAAAGAAAAGCTATAGAGCACAATTTATATACTTGATCCCATTTGTCTACTCACACCAATACTGCTCTGACGATTGACCAAGGCGGGTTGTTGCTTTTTACTGCGCTCACGCACCTTGCCGGTGAAACGTTGGATCATCGCTGTAATGCCCCAGCTGAACTTGAACTCGAGATCCTCTTGGAAATCGGCGCATAGATTTTGACAATTCAGCGAGTAGAGCATTTCGAAAGGCTGCGTGCGCATCACCAGCTTGGCGCTGTTGGCCATCAGCTGCTCATTGGGCACAAGCGCATGCATGCGATCCGTCATTTCCGTTTGCGCTGATTCCACATTCATGGCCAGGGCCATGGAAAGACGTGCACGCAAATTGCTGCCCAGTCCACTCTCCACATGCGCATTGAGTTCCTTTTTGTAAATGTTGAGCACTAGACGCTCCGGATGGAACGGCATATTGAACTCATCGATTAGCACGCCCAGGCGCCAGATTTCTTCGTTGAGCGCCTTGGACACCTTCTCCTCCACCTCCTCAACCATATTGTGTATCTTCATTTTCATCTCGCGCGTCACTTGCATCATTTGTGTCTCTGTGCCTTGAATGCGTTCGGTCAGCAGATTCTTCTGATCCTGCTTCAGATTGCGAAAGATGCTAATGCGCTCATAGATGTTGTCCAGCATGGAGCGCATGTCGCCCGAGACGCTCTTGCCACGCGAGCTATGCTGCTGGAATTTGGTTTTCACCGCGCTCTGCGAGATGCACTCCTCGAATTTGCGCTCAAAGTCCTGGAACTCAAAGTAGCGTATTTGAAAGCCCTCGGCAATGGCGCCCAGATGCGGCGGATTGCCCTTGGACTCCTCAATGCGCGCCTGCAGCGTTTCGCGTGCCGATACAAAGAACACACGCTCGGCGGCCTCCTTTTCATTGCTCACCTTCAGCTCCTTGGTGAGAAAATCAATGCAACGCTCCGTATGCTGTGACTTGACCTAGATGGACGAAACAAACAAATTAATATTGTTGAATTAATAATTAATCAAGAGCTTAGCACACACAGCCAATTTGTAAATAAAATTTCTATTTGTTTTTGTTTGTTGGCATTCGAGCAAATTAAAAAGCAAAGCAGGCAACAAAGCATTTCAATTGCTGCATGGTGCACATGGAATTACCTTAGCCAGCTCCTGGCGTTGTTTTTACATACATATAGATAAAACGGATAAACAAAATAGTTTATAGTACACTATGCATAAAATACATATACAGCTACAACTAAATTTGGCACTAAAACTATGCAACTTACCGATTCCTGAAACTCAGGCTCATTGGCTGAAGCATCCCAGCGATTGTTCAATATGAATATATTCGGTTTGGATAGTTTCTGGGAAACGGTATGAAAGAATTGCTTCTCAGCACGCGTCATAGTTGATTCAGCATTTAGCACAAGCACAAAGACATCAGCATTAATGCAATGATTGTCAATCCAATCATCCAAATTGGCCGAGACATCGACGCCAGGTGAGTCGACGAACACAACATCATCGCGCAGCAGACTGCAGCGTTCACGTGGCCAAAAGATGCGCACCAGACTGCTCTCGCTAAGCTTCTCCTGGCACAAGGCATTCGCCAGCTGCTTGATATTCTACAAAAGGACACAGAATAGACAATTGTTTATAATAATGTAGCTGTGCGCAAGCTTACCACCACATTGAGCTTCTCATCGGAGCCCTCTTTCATGAGATAAGCTTCGCCGCCATCGCTGCCCTCCACCTGACAGAAGCAATTTGTAGTATGCCCAATGCCGCTGGGCAAAATCTTTTCACGCAACATAGCATTGATGACAGAGCTCTTGCCATTTGAGGTGCGTCCAAAGAAGGCAACCTTCATATGATCACGCTGCAGTACCTCACGTATGGCTGCCACCTTGTTCACATAGCTTTCGAACAGCTCACGCTCCTCCTTGTCGACAATTTGCGTATCTCCATGCAAAGCTACAAAAGCATTAGCGTTAAGCATTAGAATAACTGTAGTTTGCACCTTTGCTGCTGCTGCTGCTTACCATTGATAAATGTTGTCGTCTCCAGCACATATTCCTCAATTTCACCATAGATATCGTTGATCTTCTTCTTGGCACGCACAAATATCTGCAGCGGTGATTTATCATTTGTTTGATACATACGAGTGTCGGCCATGGCGTTATAATTGGCCGATGTGGTCGATACGGAAGTTTGCAAGGATAAGTTGTGACGCGTATTGTCCACCGTGTCCGTGTCCGAAGAGTTCGTATCGTTGCCGTTGGGGCCCGTTTGGCCAGTAACCAGCGATATGGTACGATTCAAGTATGCCGCCATTTGGTTTGCGTTTTATGTTTTTTTTTTTGTGTTTGGTTTTTTAAATAAGAGAGAGAATTTTGATACAAACAAAAGGTATTGCAGCTTTAGGAGGAACACACAACGCTCTGCCACTCTGGCCCCCCTGTGCAAACCCAAAAGCAAAAGTGCACGTCTCTAAATTGGTCTTAGTTGCGTTTCTTGCAATTTTCTAATTAGAATTGAATTTTTTTTTTTGGTTTTTGTATGCTTAAAAATCAATGACACTAAACTGAAAAGAAGAAGAAAAATCAGGACGTAAAGAAATTATGACAAAAAATATATACTCAACAAAAACACATACTAAGTTAAAAGTTAAATAGAATCTAATTTTACACACGCACACACACAACACTGGCGCAACTGCAATGGCGCAGTTTATTTATGTTTGTGTGTATGCGTGTGCAAGCGTAATCAACGAAAAAATATACAAATTGAACTGATAAAAAAAGCCCATCTTTGGCTTAGATGTGTTAAACCTGGCCAGCAACCAACCTGATTAGTACTTTCGCTCATCGTTTGCCTCCTCTGTCCGTCCGTCTGTTTATGTTTCCGGCGAGCGCCACTCAAAACATGCGCAGCCCTAGATGTTCACGTTGACGTTTGGCTGCGTTTTCTTATCCAATTACGCTGCAATTGCCAACTTCCATGCACATATTAACTAGTTATTGCTCAATTGGTTTTTAAGTGGCGCTACAATGCACAAATTGCGTTTATTTTGCCTAAAATTTGTCTATAAATGATGTAACATCTTTTTTATATTAACCAAACAACTAGATGACAGTGTGTGGCAGCTACTGTTAGCTTATGCAGGTATGCATGTTAAATGAGCCGCCAGCTGTTAACGGCATGTAATCGGCGCGCATTTGAAAACAAGTGCGCCACTTGTATATGTCAATACAAGTATGTAATTTATTGATCAGCGAGTAAGCAGAACAATGTTTGCGCATGCTTAACAGCGGCTGTTAGCTGCAGCGCTGTTAAATCGAACGAGTGCTTTAAATATGTTAATTGAATTGGTATCGATCAACAGTTGCAATCGGAGCGCCTATTGATTAATCATAATAATAATTATTGTTGCATGTATTTAAATACGAACGTATGTTTATTATTGTTCTGTTTTTTTATTACGTTTTTTAAGAGGTTTTTCTTTACAATTTGTTTTTTTTTTGTATGTATTGTATTTGTCGATTTATATTTACTGGTTTCTTTCTTTGCAATAAATTACATAAAATAACACAATATGTTTTCCATAGGTTTGGAAATAAAAATAAAAATAAAGAAAAAAACTACATAGGCATTAGGGTAAAATTAAAAGTAATGTGTTAGCTAGGTAAATTAGGCGGGGGGTGTGATTATGTATCGGAGGGGTGAGGATAGCGAAGGGCGTTGTTACGTGGGCAGCTTCTTGCAACAATAGTAAATGGGCTTACAAGTGTATTTAGGTAACAAAACTAAATCAGCTGTTTAGGGAGGGCATCTGATGTTCGTTTTTCTTTGATAGCTGTGTGTGTGGGTGGCACAAATGCTGAACATAGTATTTTTAGGAGGGCATTAAATAACTTAATATTGGCATAAATAGTGCTTATACAAGTAATTAAGTGAATTCTCCGTTTTTGCTGCACGACGCCTGCTGAACTACTATGCGAATTTTACATTATTTAATTTATTATATGTATGTATGTTGTTTCTGTTCATAATTTAGCTAAATTACTAAAATTTATTTAGGTCTTAAATTTTCACTTATTGTTTTCTTGTTACATTTTTGTTATTGTTATTATTGTTGTTGTTGTTGATGTTCTTTTTGTGTTGTTATTATCTCTCTGCGTTTTGTGATTCTCGTATTTGGTTGTTTTTTGTCTTCTACGCGAAGTTACTATCCAACTCTCCCTAAACTTTGTTTATGTTTTTTTTCCAATATCAACGCTGTCGTAATTTTTCATACGTTTCCATATATAATAATTATATATGTTTGTTTTTTTTTTGATCATCATATCGTCAATTAATATTTTTTGTTGTAACTCTCTAACTCTCTCTAGTTCTCTCTCTTTTTGCTTATACTTCTTGTTGCTCTTTTGCTATCTTTGAAATGAACTTCCCACGCCACTGCTGTTGCCTCTTAAGATTACTTCTTGACCATCTTCATGAGCATGTCGGTGGAGAGCGACTTGGGACGCTCAATGGGCAGGCCAAGAGCACGATCCCAGATGAGAGAAGCGAGCACGCCAAGCGCACGAGAGACGCCAAAGAGCACGGTATAATAGTTCATCTCCTTCATGCCATAGTATTGCAAGAGCACACCAGAGTGAGCATCTACATTGGGCCAGGGGTTCTTGACCTTGCCGGTTTCGGTAAGGATTGGGGGCACCACCTTGTAGATCTTCGAGACCAGCTGGAACAGCTCATCATCGGGCAAATGCTTCAGCGCGAACTCGCGTTGGCAGGTATAACGAGGATCGGTCTTGCGCAGCACAGCGTGGCCATAGCCAGGCACAACCTATAACAGCAACAAAAAAAAAACCGCAAACGAATAATTAGCAAAAGGTAAAATAATTGCCACATTATGTTTAAATGTTTACCTGTCCCGACTTGAGCGTCTTCCAGATGTAATCCTTGAGCTGCTCCTCCGATGGGTTGTTGCCCGCTTCCTTCTGCAGCTTGCGCAGCCAGACGAGCACCTCCTGGTTGGCCAAACCGTGCAGTGGACCAGCCAAGCCGTTCATGCCGGCAGCGAAGGAAAGATAGGGATCGCTGAGAGCAGAGCCAACCAAATGCACAGTGTGAGCAGAGACATTGCCGCCCTCGTGATCGCTGTGGATGGTCAGGTAGAGGCGCATCAGCTCGGTGAATTCAGCGTTGTCATAGCCCAGCATCTTCACAAAGTTGGCCGACCAATCCTTGCCAGATTCAATTGAGCGCGAGCCCTTGCCGCCACGATAGGTGTTGCAATAGATGGTGGCAGCAATGACGGGCAGCTTGGCAATCAGATCCATGCTGTCCTCATAGACAGACTCCCAGTACTTGGACTTGTGCACACCCTTGGAGTAGGCCTGAGCGAACTTGCTGTCATGATTCAGAGCAGTGATGGCAGCCGAGAATTGTGACATGGGATGCAGAGTTGTTGGCATGTTGTTCAACAAGGTGACCACATGCTGGGGCAGTGCAGCACGATCGGCCCACTCGCAGGACAATTGCTGTACCTGCGCCCGTGTGGGTACCTCGCCAGTCAGCAGCAGCCAGAAGAGACCCTCTGGCAGTGGCTCGCAGCCACCTTCGGCAGCGGGCAGCACCTTCTGGCACTCGGGAATGGAGAGACCGCGGAAGCGGATACCCTCATCGGCATCCAGCACAGATGTCTCTGTGACCAGGGCCTTGATGCCGCGCATACCGCCGTACATCATGTCAATGGTCGTCTCGCCCATTTTGGTTGCGCCATGCTGCTTCCTGAAGTTCTTCACGCGCTCCTGCTCCTGCGGGATCTTCACGGCCAGCACTTCGCGCAGGCTCTGGCCATCGGCGGCAATCTGGCGCACACAGGCTCCAATGGCAGGCAGTTTCTGCATAAGAGAAGGCATTGTATAAATATAAATTAATACTTTTCGATACTTGGGGGAACTGTGTAAGCAAAATTGTATTTGATTTTAATGGGTTGACAGACAGTGTTGTCAAATTTATATTTTTGAATTTGAAATTTGAAAGGTTAACCCCACACAGCAGCCAGGGAGTGTCCCATATACAGCAAGTCGAGATAATGGGGTTCAAAATTCTCAGAAATATAAATACAATTGATTGTGTATATTTTAGTTGCAATTATCAGGGGCAATGCTACGTTGGCGCCCTAAATGTTAATCAATGCAAACAAACAATACTAAATTAAATATTGTGCCCCGCAGCGTATAATTACATTTTGTGTATACAAAACATATGATTGTATATTTTTAATGACAATAATGCTGTCTACAGTTCATTTGCTTATCGAATAGCAATCAGCTGATCAGTTTCGACTGTCATTGAGCTGTACTTCAAGTGGCAATTGGGTGTAAAATTACGCTCGTCTGACTTGCAGCGAGAGAGAGAGCGAGCGTTGTCTGGCGACGTGCATGCAAATACAGTAATTTGGTGATAAGCAGCAGCAGCGACGACGGCGGCCCACATTTGCTTAGCTCGTTCTCATCTCATTCCCCATGACTCAGTGTTTGCACAGACATTGGCCCCAATGCACACACATGCATACAAGCATGCAAACAAACACACACACGCACACATTGAAGCGCTGCAACTTGCTGCGGAAATCTGAACACGCGGCCACGCAAACAAAAATTTTGACCCCTAACGGTCAGCAGCGTAGTCTAACCAGCTGACCAGTTCTTTCGTTCCGTTGGGAAAATTCCAAGCCGCATTCCACGCTTATGCGTGTGGCGCTTTGTTGTTGCTAAGGCCCAGCGCTCTAAACGTAACGAAACGAAATGGAAATGGCTGTCTCGAGTCCAAGTCTGCTCGCGAGCGAAACTGAGAGCGCGATTCTTGATTTGACAGGCCGCTCTCTCTCTCAATGCGTTCTAATTGCTCTCTCTCATGTTGTTGTATTTTGTATTGCGAATAGTGGGTCAGGCAAATTCAATTAACCATGTGAACTTGTGGCGCCGCCGACTTAGTATTTTTTTTTTTGCTTGCAAATTAAATTGCACGCTTGCTGCTGTTGTTGTTGTTGTTGTGCATACATATTGATTTATGTAGAAACCGGTTCATTGGAGCGTGCACCGAAACGCGTTTTCATTCAACCAAATTGAATAACAATTTACGCGTAAAACGTTTAACGTTTCGCCTATCAATCAGCTGATTGATTGATTGACTGATTGATGGCGCTGCGCGTTAAGCGAATTAACCATGTTTATGCATACGATTTTATTTAAATGTAAACACGCGTTGAAATACGATACGATACACACTTTGATTAAATTTAATCCACAATTACAGTTTACAGTAGACAAGAACAGCAGCAACAACAACAAAGAACAAGAACAGAACTCGTTTGCAATTTGAGCTTTAGCCGCAGAAACCAAAATTTGTACGTTTTGTCAAGTGTCGTTTCATTTTTACCGCAACGTCGGCGTCGCTGTCGACGTCGCAGTCAATAAGCTTTGCTTATAATTAAGCTGTTACAAAGCGTTGTGGATCGCTTGACGTTTATGTTTCAAAATTCCTTGTACACTGGCAGCCTAGCGATTCTAATAGAGCTGAGCCGCGAGCGGCGACGCCAATAAAAAGATGAGCGCGCACCATCAGGATGATTATGAGCAAATGGTGCTCAAACAATGAGCAAATTATAGCTTTAGTTTATTATTTTAATATATAATTATGCCTCATCACACTCCAATATCTTGTAAGCATTTCATTCTAGTAATCAGATTTATGGACCGGCTCCCCAGGATGACAACACAGACAATACGAACTTAGTAGCAGAATAGCTCCGAATTTGAGCGGCCCACAACCACAAAGGAGCAGGAGGAAGGTGATAAGAGCTAGAGTGGGTCTGCTCTCTACGAACGCAGTATCGCAGATTTATAACTCACGCGCTATTAATGCTTATTTTATCACTTAATCAATTATATTATTATGTATATAGTACTAACTAATTATACACTCTTTGTGAAATAAAACAATCGCAGCAGCACAGCAGATCGCGTCAAATTGTCAGCCGCCAGCAGCAGCAGGCAGCGTAGGCAAAGGCATGTGTCCCTTTCCCATCACAGGGCGGAATGCGCCGGGCCTGTGTGGCGGTGGGCGCGGACAGGACGATTAATTCTTTGCTCTCTCTCCTCGATAGAGGGACAACGTGCAATAAACAAGGTGTCATACGCTTCCAAGCGTATGCAGATATAATAAACACAATTTCAGTCAGTTTCAATAAAACAGTATGTAGGATGCCCCGCACACAAGCTTGAACTTACATTGACAATAAAAAAAACCAAATTAAACAACCTTCAGTTAACAATTGTTGTTAGCACAGATGTGCATACAAACAAACGTATATAAATTATATACTAATTGTACAAAAAGCGAATGCATCAGTTACCTTCAACTGTCAGCGATTTTGGTATACAACATAGATACATTAGTATCTAACAAGTTGCTCTCTCGCTTACTCTTTCATAGAGTAGCCGAAACATCGCATGACGTTTTCAATTATTAGCTTTTTAAGCAATTTTTATTATGTACATACATACATATATATTTTATATACTATTTCAATTGAAGTACACAAGCTGCAGCTTCCAGAGCAAGTGCACATTATTAATGTTTAAACAAATGTTCGCTCTGTTTTTAAATGTAAACAATGACGTAATCAAATGCTTAAAATTTTTTATAAGCCATTTGGGATTTACATACAATTAAGTAAAGCAACTTTGAGTCAGCGCTGAGTTTAATGGGGACTTTACACTTGTGAGACGAATACGCAGAATTATTTAATGATTTGAGTTCCCAGTTCGTTGCATTTGCTCTCTTTTGCTCTTTTGTTTTGATTTACTATGTTCTTTATCACTTAGCGATAAATTCCAAATTCAATTAACACCTTTGACTGGCGTGCGCTCCGCTGTGGGGCAGGAGTTTGGACACTCTATCAGCACACGCTGCCAATTTTATTGTACATATATACATACATATGTATGTATAACTGATTTCAATCTTGATCATGTGCCATACCACGCAAATTTGTCATGCTTATCAGTTAAGCTTTGTCAAGGCATATAAATAAAAAAGCAGCAGCTGTAGTAATAGTATTGTTAACACAATATGCATCACATGATTGTCATTGACATCTTCCACACTTTGCTGTGGAGAGCTTAGCAAATGCATATCGGCGATTATATTTCAAAATTCCATGTTAAGTTTGTTATCTGGCAAATAACTTAAAATAGCCAACGTTATATACACACAGAGCGAGTCACTAACGGTAATTTTCAAGCAGCCATAAATGCTATTAAAAAAAAGAAAAAAAAAACTTGCAGGTGCTACACTTCAAATTGCCACAAGTGTTTTCCTCTGATTAAAAAGGCAACAATGGCCATAAATTATGCATATATAAATTTAAAAAGTAAAATATGGCTTGCTAATTTAGTTTAATTTCTAAATTTCTGCTTAACGACTTACTACTGTACTTTACTTATACAACAAATTTGAACTACTTAGTTGCCTGCAAAAATGTTCTGTCGCTCTCTTATGCAATCGGCGCCTTTATGATCAGCTGTTATGCCAACAAAAAAAAAACCCTTTGGCCTTACTCTTTGCAATGCAAACACGCAAACGTTACAGACTCTCTTATTAACGCCAATGTTTTTACGTAATCGCCAACGGTCACGTAGTGTGACGTTTTAGCAGCTGAGCAAAAAAAAACTTTTGCCGCCTTTGCTATTTATTGCAAAATTCAAATGTCTTGCATGCACATATATATACATATATATGTATTAATGTATTTATGTAAAATGTCTTTGCTTGCATTTGACATTTAGCTACTGCAAATGACCCACTAAAAACATTTTAAAAGCGGAAGCAACTACACCCTTTTAACATTTTATGCAATTCTTGTATTTATAGCAAAAGCTATGTAGACGAGTGAAGGACGTTGCGCATTTTGGCGCAAAGCCAACAACAAATAAAAGTGATACGAGCAAAGCAAAGAGAGAGCAAGTGACTGAGAGCGCGCGGGGGAAAGAGAATTTAGCATATGCATAACATTTAGCGAAAATAACAAAACGCAAATGAGCTTAGTTAATTTCATATTACGCATTGAAAAATGTTTGCGTCATAGGCTGGCTACATGTATATGCGAGATTTTTTTTGTTATCTGTGCAAATTGTAAGAGCGCAATACTCCCACACAAATGACGCGCCATAGGGCGAAAGAGAGAAAGAGAGCGTGCAACCCCAAAACAAATGTTAACAGCCGTAACGTAACAGCAACAACAATAGCGTAGTGCTTAAAAGGAGGCTCGTCCTGTAAGCTACATTGGCGTTGTATCTATGTCGCATGTGTTGTGTACATTTTTTTTATTGATTTTTTTGCAATTAGGAAATCGTCAAGGATTGCTGCTGCTTACATAACGCGCGCAAGTTGCAGTCATGCGAGTTTTTTTTTTTTTTTGCACTGCCGGCAAATGTTTGGCGGACGTACAAAGGTCAAACGACGGGCAAACTTTTTGGGCTAAATGCAAATTGCACTAGAAGATGTTGCTAAAGAGCAGCAGCTACAACATTACTACTAGCAGGTGACGCGATTTGCTAAAAGAGAACGCGCGCGCGCCTCTCTACCTGCTTAAGAGAGTGGAGAAGATAGAGCGCGCGTTGTGAAGCGCTCAGAGCGAGCTGCTGTCTGTTTTGGTGGTTGCCACTCTTGTTGTTGTTGTTCTTTTCTTTTTGTTGTAATACATTACATTGGCATATTATACATAAGAATATAAAGAATCCCAGGCGACGCCTCGTGGTTTTAAGCCAAAAATTTACTTGCTCCACCACAGTTATTTTGGCAAAATGCAAAACAAAAGTTCATTAAACTGCGACTGCGACTGCGACGCTTGCTGCGACTGCGTTGCGCGGCTGAGAGTTTTATTTATAAAAGATTCACGCTTGGCTATTTTGGCCAAGTGAGAAAAAAATCTGCCTTTATTTTTTGCAGTTATGTAATCGCCGGAAAATTAGCACATAGCCATACAAATTGTTAGAAGTAGTATAAAGATAGCAAGGATTTTTAAACACTGCCCATTAGTGAACTTATCAATTGGATTAGCGTGTTGAAAGGGCAATTAATTTATGTATGTACACATACACACACTCATTTGTATATGCGTGTATGTATAATTGCGCTGAGTGGTTTTTTTTTAATCACAAGCACATGGCAGTTTTATTTTTTGGCGTGACGTGCCCTTGCCAACGCCAACACACACACACATACACGACGTAGTAATGTGTGTTTTATAGTTGTGTGTAAGCATGATCGTTGGCAAAGCCACGCTTTGCCATATATGAATGTAAGTGCGTTTGTATGTGTAAATGTTGGGGCAGATCCTTAGCAACAACAAAATGTTGCGCGCTAAACAGAAATTGATCGAAACAGTTATTTTAAAATACAACTCACCTGAGCCTCAGTCAATTTACGTGCGGAAATGCGAACAAGCGCCATAATTTATGCTAATCTTGTCTTGGCTTAGAAGTAAAATCAAACACTGTTGATATTTCCAAAAAAACACTAACACGCACACACACAGCAAAAAAATTACTTTCCCCCAAAGTGTTGAATTTGGAAATGTTCTTTCTACTTGACTGGCGAGCGAGACCTCTACCTTTTTTTACAGCTGCGCGGCAACTGAATTAGTGTTGCCGAACGTGCCTTTTACCCGTCGCATTTAGCTATTTTCAGCGGCCAACCGCGGGAAAAATTTAAAGCAGAAAAGGCTGTTTTTATCTCTTACTGCGTACGATTGAGAGCAGTAATATGCATATTTTGAGCAAACTGGTAAACGACAGCACAATGTAATTAAATATGCATTAAAATAAATGAACACACCATTGTTTAAAGCATATGTAATATTAAGTATTAGTTTGTTAGCTGGCTTGTTAGCTAGTTGCGCTTTTAAAATACCAATTTAAATACCATCAGCTGTTTTGAATAAGCGCAGACCTTTGCGCGCTTTTAAATTGCTAGAAAATATTCATAAGTTTATATACTAAACACTTACCAATTCGAGTTTAGTGCTACAACATGTTGTTGGCATACGATTCAGAATTGTATAGTAACGAAATTGATTACCAATTGTAGAGGTACACCGAACTGCCATGCGGAACTGCACCATGGTTGAATTTAAAATGTGTACACAATATTGTCAATAAGATAAAACAAAAATGCTACCAAAAATAAACAAATTTTTCTGTTGTCAAAAGAGTAAGAGTTGCCAGAAATTTATGCTGACAGCAAATACTGAAAAAAAATATGTTTTGCTAGTATTGAAAAACATGTCATGCTTTATTATGATAGAAAAACAAAAAATACTCAACACATAACTTATTAATTGTTTAAGCAAACACTGTGTTCAACAATATTTTTATAGTATTTTTTTGGTGCATAATCGAGAGCTGGTCACACTGCGCTGCGTGTTATGCAAAAGGCGTCCAGAAATTTTGGATTGGCAAACCTTTTCTCCTTTAAACAATATTAACAAAGCGTAAGTGTGTCAATATAAACTGCATACAATACGCTGAGTATAATAAACTTGACATTGCAGCAGCCAACATGGCGACGGCCGTGCCGCATGTGCCCCCAAAGCAGGACCTGCCACCACCCGGTGGCTACAAGAAGATTCCCTTTGCCCGTGTGCCTCCCAAGAGTTATTTCACAGGTTAGACCATATATAAGAAGAGCTAACCAGTATACTAATCGATTGCGTGTTGCAGGCTTTGGCATGATTGGAGCCTATGTGGCAATTACTGCTGCTGGTCTGGGCGTCTATTATCTCACAGCTAAGAAAATAAAACGCGACGAAATTGAAATGCGTTCCGCACAGAATGTGATCTTCCCCATCTTAATTGCTGAGCGTGATCGTGAATTTCTACGCCAACTGCGTCGCAATCGTGATGAGGAAGCTGAGCTCATGAAGAACGTGCCCGGCTGGGAGGTACTGTCTATTTACTGCTAACGTTATGATTGTTTATAATTTATGCATTCGCTGTTGCTGTTTCTTTTTAGGTGGGCACCTGGTACGGCGAGCCCGTGTACAAGACTTTGCCCGAGGATACGCTAGTCACGCCTATTTTCAAGGAGTTCTATGCCCACTCAGACTACAAATCGTATGCTAAGCGTGCCAATCTGAAGCTCTGGTCATAAAAGTTTTGGCTTTGAATTAGTTAATGCATAATTGTGAAAACCTAATTTTTTGTTTGTAGATTTGCCTAAGCGCTCATTTTAAATGAATAACAGCATCGGTTGAAATGAGAAAGAAATAGAAATTAAGGTTGTTTGAATTTCCCACACGAGCAAAGCTTTTAAAGCTCTAATTATGCTATCAAAGATTTTATCAGAGAGATTATCGAAAGAGAAGGTTATATAAAGCATTTGATAGTTTTGTCTATATAATTGTGGTCGCATATCTAGTCCGAGCGAGGCTCATATTAATATTGAATATCGATTTTGGTTTTTTTGGCTTTTCTTGTTACTCTTTCTTTATTGAATTTTCACATTAATGATGGATTTCTTAAAGTATTGCAAATTAAGCGGCGTTGCTAAGATTTATAATAATCGTATGTAGTATATGCGTTTAGGTATAATAATTATTTAAAAAATGTACGTACACTATACATCATTAATCCAAAACGCCACAGAGCAAAGCCAAAATTACAAAAAAAAAAAATTTAATTAAAAGAAATGAAAAGTTATCCTGATGACAAAACTAATATGTCGCGACACTTCAATAACAAATATACTAATAATTACAGCTATGTGTTCATTAAAAAAAATCGAAGAAAAGATTATAAGATAAGATATAGTATGTGTGTATAATTGTATGTGTGTGTGTGTGTAAAGCTCAGCTTCGAATGAAGAAGAGACTTGAGGCTTGGCAGCAAAAGCCCAACTGGGGATGCTATATCAAGTGTGTGTGTGTGTGTGTGTGGGTGGCAGGACGTCAGCAGATTATTTGGAAAACATGCGAAGATTAAAATTTAAGCGATATAGTGTTAAGGAAGCGTTATGTGACCTCCTGAGCTGTTTGCTGACGCCGCCTTCGTCTGTTTAAGTTGTTGGCAAAGAGAGTTGAGTCTAAAATATAAAGCCAAAGTAGTAATTAACAACTCTGGGTGTATAATTAGCAATGTAACCCACCTCTGCCACCAATTAGCTGTTTGTGTTTATGTATATGTGTATGTGTGTATGTATGAAAAAAAAACTTGTGTCTAACTGCTCTTCAGACTGTTGCTGCTGCTGTTGCTGTTGATTGATAACAATGAAACGCATGGATAATGACTCTGCTGCACTTGCTCGTGGGCATCGCTTGGAGTTTTACTTCATGTCGCGACGACGCTTGATGCTGCCATCACAAGTGGGCAGATGGCGCTGCAGAAATCCTTCGAAGACAAACTTGCGGCCGCAGCGTTCGCAACTAAACTCACGCTTCTCTTCCACCTGCTGCTTGTGTTGACGCAATGCCTCCGCATTGGAGTACTTGTCACGACAGGCATCGCAGGCGTAGCGACGCTTCACTTGGCCCACATCGAAGACCACCGTGAAGCTTTGGGCGCAGAACGAACAGTTGAACTCCTTGACCACCACTTTTTTGCCGCCATGCTGAGCGGCCAAAGCCTCAGCCTCAGCCTCGAGCTTGTCCTGATGCTTGTGCGCCTCCATGTGTGTCTTGTACTTGTGTTCGTCCACAAATTTACGATAGCAGCGAGTGCAGCGATAGGGCTGCTCGCCAGTATGACGCATCATGTGCTCCTTCAGATATGCCACCGAGTTGAAGATTTTGCTGCACACCTTGCACTTGCGCTCCTCGGCAGACACTTCGTTGCGCTGCCGCAGACAAGCGCGCATATGCAGCTTCAAAGAGCCGGCGGCGCTGTAACAGTTGCCGCAATTGGGGCAATAGAAGGTCTTGTTGCGCGACTGTGAATCAGAGTCGGGGCTGTGATCAATGGTGCCCTCGAAAATGATGGGACCCATGTCATCTTCGTCATCTTCATCAACTTGCTCGCCATCTTCCTGCTCCAAGCCCACTATGTCATCTTCATCAAGCTCTTCATCATTATCTTCCTCCTGCTCATCCTCGTCATCATCATCGCCCATAGATGGCACAATATGCAATATGGTATGCCCATCGGCTTGCTCAATGGTCTCAATCTCCTCCACAGTGCTATTCTCTCCCGCCTGCTGCAGCGTTACAGCGTGTCCATTCTCATCAATGATCACCTCCTGCGCATTGGCCAGCGCCTCATGATCGCTATCGCTGAGTGTAATCACAGCTGTCTCCGTATCATCATCATCCTCATTCTCGTTTGTGGGGGTATACGCATAAGTGTACTGTGTAGTGGCCTCTACAAATTCGCCCTCGTGCTGTATGATGACAATTTCCTCTTTGTTAGGTGCCGCCGCGGGGCTGGAGAGAGTTATGTATTTCATGCGCTTGGAGTTCATAGTGCTATGAGGCAAAAGAGTCGTTTGTTGAAATAATGAGTTGCAATTTATTGACAAGCTAGACAAATGCTACTATGATACCTTTTTTTTTGGTACGCGGCGTGGCGTAGCGTCAGCGCCCCTCTTCCAGCAAATTTGCCCTTGTTGGTATGCGTGATGTCTGTTTCGCTTTAGTTGCGTATTTAATTTATTTTATTTGTTTGTAAACAATGTGGGAGTATGTAAATTGCTTTTGGCGCGTTCAAAAATCTACTTTTTCTTACAATAGTCAACACTCTTTCGCGACTTTCTTGCCACCAAGTTTAATTCTTCAACTTTATCACAATTTTTCGTCAATTGTGGCAACATCGTCAAACAATGGTCACATTGGCTGCAAATGCAGTCTTTTTGCAGTATTTTGTGTAGCAACGTGAAGGTGGCTGCGATTACGTAAGATGAATTTGCGTTACGCTAAGAATTTTACGTTACGTTGTACTTACAATTTTCTAGTTCAATCGCTTACATAAATTATTTCTGAGTTAATTACAAATTTTAGCTTATGTTAAACACATATGTAAATGCAATAAAAATAAAATATGGCATTTTATCCATAACATCTTCTCTGGCAACGCCGAGGGCTGTTGCAAGTGTAGGAGCAGGTCAACCCTACGCATGTTAATACAGCGCGCGTATTTTAATTTACAGACATTTTTTGTTGCTTAATTTTGTGTTTTTTATACGTACATGTACAAAATTAGGCAATTGTATTTATATTATTTGTATAGCTTGGAAAATTGTTCCGATAGGTTTCATTTATATGTTTAAAAGTGCGTATTAATTTAAGTGCCTAATTTTTAATCTCGATGTGGACTCGCTGTTAACACTATTAAATGTTAAAAACACAGCAGAAAATGTTAAAAGCTGACTGTTCGGTAGCCACTAGTGCGTAACCGTTACCTTAGCGGTTAACAGCTTAACAGTCTTATGCTAAGTACAACATTAGCGGTTAACCGGTATAGAGTAGTAGTCATCAAACTGCCAACCGCAAAGTGCTGACGCTTGTCAAACTGTATTCAACGTTATGCTGCAGCAAACTGTGTTTGTGTTATTATTTTTTTTATTTATTAAATGAAATTGAATTAAGCTGATTGCATTGCAATGCTAATGTCAAGCAGCACAGCTACGCAAGAAACTTGCGCAATGTGATAATGTGACTACGCCAACGTGAACGTAAAATAAAAGAAATATTAAAAAAAAAAAAAAGAACGCAAGCTGAGCGGAGCGCTCCCTGCTTTGCGGGTGTGCGTGCGTGTGTGTGTTTGTAAATCCGCGTATGTGTATATGTGAATGTGCGCGCGTATGTGTATAGTTTCGGTGTGCGGCCTGCCGCAGCAGCAGCAGCCTGAGCAACAACAACAGACACAAATTACAATTCTAACTACAAGGAAACTAAAATGAATGTTCTGCATAAAATGGGTAAGCAACTAAAATTTTGAGAAAATTCATATTAGCATTTTGGCTTGCGCCTTTTCAACACCTGCAGTGCAGAGATGCTACACACACACAAACACACAGACAGAAATTTTTATATGTATGTATGCCTGGTGCATGCTGCAGAAGGCGCTCTGCCAGCTCCTTGAGCAACAATTTATGCACAAAAGTGTGTATATACGTGTGTGCTGGTGTGTGTGATTCACAATGGGACATTTGCAGTTATAGCGTCACAGAAATCAAAAATCCTGTTTCTTAATTACCGCCCACGCACTGGCAACGGCAACTTGGCTCGAGCCCAGGCACAGGCAGAGGCGCATATACACCTACACCTACACTCACTCTCGCACACACACACACACACGCATACACAGAGCTGCATGCATACATACATACATAATATGATGCGTTGGTTTATCAACAAGTCTATTTTTAGTGCATGCGCATCGGGAAAGTATTAAAAGTGAAGTAACACAAAATTTTTGCCCTGCTCGTGCGTATGTATGAGTGTGTGTGTGTGAGCTGGCTAGAGCTAACAGCCGCCCATGCATAGCGCACGCACGCATGTATGTGTGTGTGTGTGTGTATATACTATACGTTTGGCCCAGCCGCCCATTATCCCGCCAGCAGGCATTTGATATTTGGCTCTTGCTCTAGAGCAGCTCTATCTCGCTCTACAGCTTGCTCTCTCGCTCTTTGACTGCAAACTCCCACGACCTGTGACAGCAGCAGCATTTCTCTGATTCCTGGGAAACTGCAGTTCGTTCTTCACTTCCACATCCACTTCCTGTGAACGTCATAGTCGCCCACGCATACAGCTCGAGCTCTGCAATATGCATGTGTGTGTGTGTGTTTGTATTTGCGTGGGTGGGTGTAACTATTAATAGCAGCAGCACATCAATTTGTTATTTTTATGCAAACTGATTGGCATTAACTGCCGGCTTTGGGCTAATTGAGCAGTAAATAAAATAAAGCTGCTTCTTCTTTCTTTTTCCCTACTAGCTAATAAGCTTTGCGTGAGCTTTTTGGCCAAAGCGTTTACTGCTTGCTTGTTGTTTTTTTCTTCTTTAGCTGTGTGCGAGTGCAAAGTCTCAAGACGCATACACACAAACACACACAGACACAGACAAGCTAACAGTTACATTTGCAGCAGCTTATTTTAGATTTGATAAGCAGCAAATGCATTACAGTGCAAAATGAATGAAGCGCAGCAGCAAAATGAGCAGAGCAGAGCAGACAGACAGCGCAGCAAGCGGAGAGAGAGAGAGCGAGAAACTTAGGCACGCAATAAAGTAAAGTACGTAGGGCGAGAGAGAGAGTCGCTCTCACTTCAGCAAAATGCTGTGACGAGCCAAAACGTAATTGAAAGTGCAAACATTTGGACATGTGTGTGCTATGCAATTACAGTGGGGCAAAAGTGGTGCAAATTGCGCAAAATAAATAAATTGCTTAAATGCAATTAATTATTATAACAATAATAATAAAATGCGAAATTGAATAAAATAAAATTGCATTGCACACCACTGTGCTATTGTGGGAGCGCGACCACCTAGCCAAACGGCCGATTAGATTGTACGCTTGGCGTGTGTGTGCGCGCGTGTGTGTGTGTAAATTGACGCGCTCAGCGCTCATCGCTGCCGCTGCCACTGCCGCAGCTTTGGAGCGGGCGCCGCCGCAGTTTAGACAGAAAGTCTCAGTCGGTCAAAGTCAGTTCAGTCGCATACGATATTTTCATACAAACGGTGGGGCGCGCGCGCGCTTTAACTCTTCGAGCCTCAACTATTGTTTATGACTTACTATTATTATTACTACTACTACTACTACTATTACGCGTGTGTATGTGTTGATATCACATTTGCGTAGTTTAGCTGCCTACAATGTGTAGCTAAATTTTCGTGTCTTTTTTTGTTGTTTACAAATTGTTCTATTTGTTTGTTATTGTGCAATATATACAGTTATATAAATTAAGCGGCGTGCGCAATGCGCGTTTTGAATACCGAGCTGCGTTTGCGCTTTAAAAATCGCAAGCCACGTCCCTTCAATCGAGCAGCGAGTGCTGACGATGCCGCCGCCAATTCCCCAACTACACTTTACTACGAAGACAATGGAGCAATCAGCATACGTACGTACACACACACACACATAGACACACATACAGTCAGCACATTAATTGCTTGATTAATCTTGAAATTAAACACACATAGCTATTGCAATATGAAACTATTTTAATTGAGCATAAAGTTCCAACAACAAATTGCTAAATGTCAAGCCGTGTGAACTTTGCGTGACCTTGACAGCTGCTGTAGCTGTTGATTGATAAAAACAAAAAAAAAAACGCTGTTGATTATGCTGATAAGCGCTGATATAAATGATAAAAACGTACTATATATAGATATAAAAAAAAAGCATGTGGCGTAAGTTTAAGTTTGATTAAAAATGTTAACGCTTGTTGCTTTGTTATAAATAAAGCTACAGGATATGCCACTCGATAAATGACATTATCAAGCAAATGAGTTCGCTTGGCTGATATTGATATATATAAACTATAATTTTGGGCCTGTTTATTGAACAACGAAAAGAAAAAAAAATGCTTAAGGCCAACGTAGTGCACTCAATTAAACAATTTGATTAAGCGGCCAGCGCCAGCTACAAAATACAGTTGAATGAGCAGTTATATATATATATATAATATATGCATACAATTTAGTCAATGGTCTGGAAGTGCAATTGACAATTAGCCGCTGCACTTGTGCAAATTGTTTAAAAAATAGAGATAAAGAACGAAAGGAAAGTTACAAGCTATTAGCTGATAGCTGCTAATCTAATCTAAGTGACTAACTAAATATGCATATGTAATTGCATGGCCATGCTTAACAGTTAGTTTTGTACTGACAAACAAAAAGTTATTCAAATAAATGTGTGAGTTGCTGTTTAATTCTTTTTTAAACACTTTCTAATGCTTGCACTTTCTAATGCAACAAAATAACAACAACAATAGACAGAGAGAGAGAGAGAGAGAGAGAGAGAGAGAGAGCAAGTCCATTTGTTAAGCACAATATGCTATATTGTTATACTAACTATTCTACGTTTATCAATATTTTCGACATGTTGACACATTCATTCATATAATAGATACATGTATTCATTTACTATTCATAGTATGAGTGTCTGTCTGTCTGTCCCAACTGTCGACAGCGTTGGAATTTGTGTCTCTGCTGCTGCTTTTTTTTTAAACGTTTCATTGTGTGTGTGTCATGCATAGTTATCTAATAAATCATATATATAGTATATATGTGTGTGCTTTAGTTGAAGCGCACTTTGTCAATGGGCATAACGGCATAATGACATGTTTGCCTAATTGCTCTTTGCGTCTGTGTGCGTGTGTGTGTGTGAATGAAATGCAATAGGGCAGTGAGTACAACTTGTTTAACTAGATTAAAGGCTAAGCGGCTTAGGCTGGCGGATTAGGCGAATTGCATTTATTATGTAGTGCGATTTATTTAATGCACAGTGGAATATAAATAAAAATAAAATATAAAAATAAATAAATATAAATAAAACTGTTGACAAAAAGGCATTTAAAATTAATATAAATATATATATGTATATATATATAAATTTAACTGCTGCAGAAGTATTTAAAATGAATTAAACCAAATTATTATTTAGTGCAAATTAAAGCTTGCGATTTATTTTATGTCAGTGAATAAATAAATATAAAATTAAATAAAATCTAAAACATAAAAATAAAAATAACAATAAAATAATAAAAATTAAAATTAAATAAATTTAAATAAAATGTTGACAAAAGGCATTTTAATTATAAAAAATAGTAATATACATATGTATATATCAATCGACTATTGCCCAAAAGTATTTAAAATTGAATTAAACAAATATATAGTTAGTTAGAATTGAAATTATTATTTAGTGCAAATTAAAGCTTGCGATTTATTTTATGTTGACTATTATTGAATTGAAAAAGATATTGTAAATTAATAAAAATATATATATATAAATTTCACTATTGCACTAGTATTTAAAATGAATTAACAAGCATTTGTTACTGCTTTAAATAAAAAATTATATAATAATTAAATAAATTTAACTATTGCCCAAAAGTATTTAAAATGAATATAGTTAGTTAGTTAGTTATTGCAATTTTTTAACATATGTTACAGCACATTTAACTAATTATTTAATGCATTTAGCAAGCGCTTTTTAATAAAAAAAAATTGCAAATAGTGTCATAGCATAATTTAATTGTTAAAGCCAAAGTTAAAGCGCTGTTGGTCACGTTCATATATAATATATATATATATAAAACTGTGTGTTGCTTTGGCACTTGTCGCTTTATTCATTCATCAAGCTACACTTTTGTTATGTTTGATTGTTTATGCTTTTCACTCTCATAACTGCAAACGCTACAATTTGCACTTGAGCAGCACTTTTGCTTTTTTTTTTGTTTTTGTAGAGTTTTCATTTTCATTATGCAGCTGTCGTGTCGGCCAGTTATTAAAAAATAGACACACACACAAGCATAGCGTACATGTATGTTATGTTTATTAAAATTTTTTCTATTGTCCAGCGAGACTTTCTTTCAGCTGTTTGGTGGCTACTTCAACTTTCATTCTGCTTTAACACTTTCCAACGCTTCGTAGGCCTTCTATTGTAATTATTATAATAATTACGCGTAATTGTTAATCAATGTTAACATAATTTTAATGCTTACTGACAGCTGTTGGCTGTTGGCTGTTGGCTTCATTCATGGCGCACGTTTTGAAAGATTGCAGATACAAATGTATCTAAGCGACGACTGCTGCTTGCAGCTATGCAAATGAGTTTTTAACGCCCATGCCAATGACAGTTGTGTGGGCGTGGCTGCATAGGGGTGGCAGAGAGAGAGTGAGAGTATTATGTGGGCTTTGTGGTTAGCTTAAAGCGTCAGCATTGTAAGCTTTAGTTGTTGTTGTTATTGCTTTTGCTGTTGTGGGTGACGTATAACTTGTCACCACACGCACACACACGCACACATGGACAGTCGAGCGCGTCGTTAAGTCACGTTACAACGCCACATTCAATTCTCTATAGGCCCAAACCCAGCCTATATATATATATATATATACATAGTTTCGTTTTCATTTTTGCTTGTGTGTTTTTTTTTGCTTTTCGCCACTTGTCTTGGGTTCTTACGCTATTTTTGTTGTTGTTGTCGCTGTTTCAGTTTGTGCTCGCTTGTTTCATATATAGCGCATTATTAATAATGAAGCGTGCTCAAAAGTTATTTAACCGTTGCTGAGCGCGCACACGTTATAAACAATACTAATCTAAAATTGTTTGTTCTAAAAGTTTGTGTCAAAAGTTAATAACCAAACTATTAGTTTGTATCTTTGTATCTGTGTGTGTGCGTCTGTGTTTTAATTATAAACAAAAAGCAAAAAGTGACTAAGCGCCTATATATATAATTATATTATGAATAATTCTCTGGCTACACAGCGCAAAAAATTGCAAATTATATGCGCCTCACTCAATTCTGGCTGCAATTGCATTTTTTACAGTGCAACAATTCCATAGAAATTACAATGACTCGCTCTCTCTCTCTCTCTTTCGCTACCAATTGATTTCATTAAATTGAATGCATGATGTTATTGCTGACCGCACCTGCAATGACGTCATTGCCATATGCTCTGCCCTATGCTGTGTATATATGTATGTGAACTGTTTGTATATATAAAAAAAATTGTTTAATTTTCGTTGCTGCCACATGAGAACGTGTCATGATCATTGAACTGTGTCCAGCAAACTCTGAAAAAGCAAAAAACCAAAAACAATTGTTTTTGTTGTTTTTGTTTTTATAGTTTTTTTTTTAGCTCGTGCAGCGTTTTTCGCAGTTTGTGTTCTCTTCGTTTGTTTATGACAACTTTAACGATTTGTTGCTGTTTTTTTTTTTTTTATTGTGCCTGTAGCTGTAGCTTATGTCATGTTTATTATGTGTTCATACATATGTTTGTACGTGTGCAACAACAACAACAACAACAACAACAACAAATGTTGCATTTAAAACTAGAAGCTGCAATTGCTAAAAAATTTATCTTAAGCGCTTGAGCTGCGACAATTTGTGAATTTGTGTACATAAAATTTATAAAAAAAAAACAATTAAAATTGTTGGTAATTATAAAAATTATTTAATTACATTATTGAGTTTGGTTTAACACTTTTAATATAAATAAATTATATATAAAATTAATTAAAGTAAATGTGCAATTATCAAAATTATTTAGTTAGATTGTTGAGTTTGGTTTAACACTTTTAATATAAATAAATATTAATGAATTAAAGGTAATGTGCTTTAATTAATTTTATATATAACAAGAAATGCATAAATGTTATAATAGCACAAATTTTAATTTATTGTCTTTAAAATTAATTAAATAAATATTTCAAATAACGCTAATATAAATAAAATGTATAATACTTATATAAAAATTAAGTAAAGGCACATCTTACTTTAACTTTTCCATAAAATAAATGTACAACATATAAAGTAAAGTAATATTTGAAAATATTTATATTTTAATTTTAAAGACTAACAATAACATTTAATTTAAAATAATTTTATTAAATTGAATGAAATTATTAATGAAAGCTTAAATTTAATTTATTTATTTTAGTTGACATGATTACAAAAAATATTTAAATAAATAAAAATATTTAAAAATGTATGTTTTGTTTTAAATTTGTATAATACTTTATATGATTGGAGTTAAACATACCCAATGTGTTTTTAAAGTATTTTCTAATAGACAAACTATATAAAAAACAACCATTATATATTCATTTATATAATATATCAATATATATTGAAAGTTAATTTGAAAGACTAACAATAAATTAAAATTTGTGCTAATTATAACATTTATTTATACTGTTGACTCTATCTAAAATTATTTAATTTGTGCATATTAAATAAAGTGGTGGTTAATATTGAAAACAAGAATTTTATGACTCTTGTTTCGACACTTTGAAAACCAAAATGTGGTTTTGTTCAAAAAAGCAAAAGTTGTCTATGTCGCATTCAATTTGTTTTATAACAAATTTGGTAAGACACTAATGTTAACACACACACACGCACATTAAATATAAACATGAAATGCTTGTGTTTAATACAAAAATTATGCAGTGTAGTAATATTTAATTTAACTGCAACTATGAGTTGTATTGTATTTTTGAATGTTTGTTAGCCTAGCGATCATCGCAGTTAGAAAGCATAACACACACACACACACACGCACACAGCTACAGTTACATGCATAACGAAATTCCATAAATTCCACAGCTGGACGTTTCGTTTGTGTTTTTATATTTGTTTTGTTTTATTTCGCGATCGCCTGCAGACGCGCGCGCGCTCTCTCTCTCTCTTTCGCTCTTTCTCTTGCACTCTCCCAACTGTTATCTAAACTGGTTAGCACGCCAACTGGTTGTTGCTGCTCCCCCTCTCAGCCTCAACCCCCCAGCTCACTAACAATTCGCGAATATTGGTCAAGTTAAAAGCGCGCGCGAGTTTTCCTGTTGTTGTTGTCTTTGTGTTGCTTTTGCATATGTTTGTCATGCACTTTATTTAGCAACATTATCAGTCGGCGGTTGCATGTGTGCCAAATACTCAAGTTCGTACTGAATTCTCCCAATCGTCTTTACTGGTCACTGGTCTAACCGCATTGCTTGCTGCTCCAATTTGCAATTGATGCCAACCGACGGGTTCCCATTCTGTTAACGTTTTTCACCTACTTTGGGCAACTTTGGGCTAATCCCAAGCCGGTTCTAATTGGGTGCACAATAAATTTTTTCGTTGCTTGAATTTCTAATTTGCTTAGCTCCGTCTGTATTATTGCAAAATTGTTTACAGTTGTAAAATTCAGCATAAATTACATTTTTTGAAGAACAAATCAAAATCGTAAATTAGGCCAAACAACGGCAAAAAGGTTGAAGTTTATCTTATTGTTTGCTCTGCCTAACTGTTTGATTGTCTATCAATGTTTATTGATTGCTTTTTGTTTGGCTTCGCCTGCGTATGCGTAATTTCACTTTTTTATAGGTTGTGTGACTAGCGCCAAAAGCCGATTTCAAGGCAAGTCACGATCGTTGCAAAAATTTAAGAAAAACGCCCCCCCCCCAAAGCCCCAAGCAGCAAACAAAACGAACTGCTGATGCTCTTTAAATAAACAACAACAAATTATTATGTTTGCCAGAGTATAACAACTTTCATATATTCTCTCTCTCTCTCGCTCTTAAGTTGGCTAATTGATAACAGATCGCAGCGGTGGCAGCTGATGCTGAGCGCCAGAGAGAGAGAGAGAGAAAGAGAGAGGCGCGTGCCTGACTTTATGCTCTAGTGTAGATAAATTTAGCTATTTTTTTTGTAGCTTAAGATATAATAAAAAAATAAATATACATGTATAATGTAGTAAATAATAAAAAATATAGCTAAAAGTAAAAAAGAAAAAATAAAAATGTTTGTTAGTTAAAAATGAATTGGAAAACTGCTACGAATTGCAAGAATATTAACAAAAGTTGTTTATAATAGCAATAAAATGCCATAATTTTGTAAAAAAAAATACCTAAACTGCATACGCTGCGTATGCTTAATTATGCAAATATTGCACATACGCAGTGTTGTACAATTTTAGTAAGCAAAAGTGCATAACAAATTATGCAGTTTAGTTTTTTGCTAGCTTTATATAGCTTTATTTAGCTTAATTGTGTGCTTAATTATTTAAATATTGCACATACGCAGTGTTGCACAATTTAGTTAACAAATGTGCATAACAAATTATGCAGTTTATTTTATTGAGCATTTTGTTAGCTTTATTTAGCTATTTTTGGCTGTCAGCAGCAGCAGCAGCAGCAACTCGTACATTTGCCTATCACTTAAGTGAGTGTGAATTGCTCGCGCGCGCTCTCTCTCTCGCTCTCTTTCGCACTGAGCGCGAGTGCCATTTGATGCGCTGTTATACGACTTGTTGCTGTTGTTGTTGTTGCTGTTTAATGGCTGGTTTAGCGGACCTGTCGCCGTCGCCGTCGACAATCGTTTTGCCCGTTGCCGTTTTGCGGATTTTTCATAGTTCAGTGCGCTTTCCAGACGACACCACAACAACGACGACGACAGCAGCAGCGTCTGTGTTGTCTAAATAAAATAATTTGTGATTTATTTAAAATAAAAACAAGTGCTAAAAGTTAAATAAACAAACACACACGTAGCTGTGATTGTTTTTTTTATATGTGTGCTGCAGTTTATAATTTTTAGTTTCGTTATCAGTTGCCGCAGTTGCTGCGGCTTTGTTGTTTTTGTTGTTGTTATGCAATAGTTAAAGCAAAAGATGCCGCAATTTGATGAATCTTTCTTAAGCGACTGCGCGCTAGCCGAACGCTGGCATTTCTATTCGTATAATGTACAGCAACAACAAGCGAACGATGAGCAGCAGCAGCAGCAGCAACATGTGGCTGATGAGCAGCAATCATCATTATGGTTGCCGCTAGATAACAACAACAACAGCAGCAACAACAACAACAACAACAAATACACGCTGCATAACATGAAATTCCAGCGTCGTTGTAAATATAAAAAATTGCCACGTTTGGCATTATCAACCACATCGCTGTCAACGCCTTTGTCGACGCACGCGGCGGTCAAGAATGTGGTGCGCTGTAAGTGAAAGCCAACCCACCTTTACATCCACACAGCCCCCATAGCCCAGCCCAGCACCTCTCGCCGTGCGCCTCGACTCTCCTCAGTCCATCCTCTTAGTTAAACAATTATTTGGCGTCATATGGTATACCCGGCAGTATTAAAACCCTTCTTTTTTGCATGTGAGTCATTTGTTGTTTCATTTCTCTCATCAGATTTCTTCGCGTTCTTACATTACGTTTCTTTGTTTGTCCATGTCACATACGATTGCATTACCTAATTTCAATCTACAATTACATCGTCGCACTGCAGGCGATAGTGAGGCATATTGACCTCAATTTGTTGGCCAATTTCATTTCGTTTTTCAATTGCCAGCTCCATAAAGACCTTGCATCAGCAATATATTTGATTTAATTATTGCAAATATTGCTCGTTTGTGCATATAAATAATCATTTATATAATAAATCACTATCTATGAACTATTATAACATACATTATGCACATTAAGCATATTTGCATCAAAAGTTTGTATTAATATGCCATAATCGCTAAAGTTATTTTGAGTATTTCAAGCGCCTTCTTCTTTATTTCAGCCATACTTAAGTACGTTAAACATCGATTTGCCCTTTACAAGTACAAAGTATTATAAACTGAAAAAAAATATATTAAAATTTAATATAGAATATATCAGTTTAAGATGCGCTTAAATAAATTATAATATTAAAGCTATTTGCTTATAATTAAGAGATCAAAGTGTTTCAGACCCTGGGGGTAACAATTGATTGTGAATAGCTGCATTAAAAATATACGTACTCGCCTCAATATTTCCAAAAGTATAAGAATATAAAATTTGTTAATCATAATCTTTAATACTAAATTTCCAAAGCGTTTTGCATTATATTCGAACTTCTTGAATTTATAGTTCTTTTAATAATTAATATAAATAGAACTTTTACGTTTACAATAAATAGAGTCAGTTCAATATTACTAATAAAGAAAAAACAATGTAGAATATCAAGACAACTTCAGTGGACGATATCATTGCATGGCAATATTCCTACAAGACTGTACATATTTACATACAATAAATAGATATAATATAAGAGTATATTATCACCTATATATATATAGGATATCTGATTTATTATCAAAAATACTAATAGCACACCATCAATGATTATAGATATATTGAACCGCCATTACAACGTGAAGGTCTTTGCCACATACAAGTTAAAGCAAACATTATTTTTTGCATGTTTTATGACTCAACATATATAGGCAATATATATATATATATATTAAGCGAAAGTCAAAATTGAGTTATTGCCAAATTATATAGCTATATATAAAATGATTTACGTCATTGTATAAACAAAAGATTGAATTTTAGAACTAGAACTAAACTCGCTTTGCGCTTTTCGCTTTGCAGACGGCAGCATCAGTTCTCCATCCACGCCGAGCAATTGCTCAGCGGTTGGCGTTGGCGGTGGCTGCAACAGCAGCAGCAACAACAGCATCAATAGCAGCATCTACGCCGGTCACAGCAGCAGCTCCGGCTCCACTCCGCCGCCGCCACAAGCAGCAACAACACCGCAGCAGCAGCAGCAACAATACAACACACGACTTGGAGCAGCAGCTGGAGCAGGAACTGGCGTTGGTGTTGCCGCAGTTGTGCCGCCAGCACCTCCAACTAGTGGCGGCGCCACTGGCTCATCGGGGCATAAGAACAGCCTGAAGGGCACCAAATTGGCGCGACGTGCACGCAGCTTCAAGGACGATCTAATTGAGAAAATCTCACTGATGCGCACCACCAACAACACGCTGGGGCGCTCCCATTCCCCGCACAGTCCGCGCAGCAATAAGCACGGCCACAAGCCGCCGCCAAGCAATGAGGAAGTGCAGCGCTCCACGCAAACGCTCGAGACGCATGTCAAGGACATATCGAATGCTCTCAAGCATTTCCGCGATGTCATACTCAAGAAGAAGCTCGAAGTGCTGCCAGGCAACGGCACCGTCATTCTGGAGACCATTGCCAGCATGTACTCGGGTAAGTTCACAACAAACGAAAATCAGCAAGCAGCTATGTATCTCGCTCTAATTCATTTGCTTTCTCTTTCGCCGCACAGTCATACAGTCGTATACGCTAAACGAGAACAGTGCCATAATGAGCTGCGCCACACAGCAAGTGTATCAGTCGCTGGGCAAGCTCATCAAACTCTGCGACGAGGTCATGCTGAGCGAGAAGAGCGGCGAATGCGCCTCGCTCAGCAACGAGAATGTGCGTGAGGTTATCGATCTGCTCGAGGATGCAGTGCGCGTAAGTTTTTGGGCTACGTTTCCGGTTTAGTGTTCAGTTGCAAGTTCATTCGGTTTGTTGCTAAGTAAATAAAAATCAATTGCAATATGCTATATGGCGAAGATAATGCAACTGAAGAGCTGACGAACTGAACAACTGAACACAACTGAGCAACTAAACAACTGAGCAATAGACTTATGAGCAACTGAGCAGTTGAACAACTGACGAGTGAACAACTGAGCAACTAAACAAGTCAACAACCGACTACTGAACAACTGACGACTGAGCAAGTGAACAACTGAACAATTAAACAACTGAACAACAGACCACTGAACAATTGAGCAAGTGAATCACTGACGAGTGAACAACTGAGTAACCAAACAACTGAGCAAGTCAACAATAGACTTCTGAGCTACTGAGCAACTAAACAACTGAACAAGTGAGCAACTGCACTACTAAACTGATCTCTGATCTCTTTAACAACTGACGACAGAACAAGTCAACAAATGATCAAGTGAACAACTGAACAACAGACTACTGAACAACAATTGAACAATTGCGAGTGAGCAACTGAGCAAGTCAACAGATTTAACAACAGACTTCAGAACAACTGAGCAATTGAACAACTGACTAGTGAACAACTGAACAAGAGACTGCTGAACGACTGAAAAATTGAATAACTAACTGAGCAACAGACTCAACAAGTGAACAACTGACGAATGAACACTGAACAGTTCAGCAAGTGAACAACAGACTACTGAACAAATGAGGAAGTGAACAACTGATCAAGAGACTTCTGAGCAACTGAACAACAGAGCAAGTGAACAGCTGAGCAATTGAATAATTGACGACAGAACAACTGAGCAAGTGAACTTCTAAGCAAGTGAACAACTGAACTGACGAGTGAACAACTGATCACTTGAACTACTGAGGACAGAACAACTGAGCAACAGACTACTGAACACTTGAGCAACTAAACAAATGAACAACTGAACTACTGAACAACAGACATATGAACAACTGACGAGTGAATAGCTGAGCAACTGAATAATTGAACAACTGAGCAACTTTTTTTAGTTAATAACTGAGCAAAAGTCGAACTGACTATTGAACTTTAACTATTGCTGCTTAGTTTGTTCACCAACCGAACTGAACTGCTGAACTTATTGCTTTGATTGGAACTACATACGTTTCGATATATTGTTTATATTTAATTCATTGTTTGTTATGCCCAATTGCAGAACTTGGTTACCTTGGCGCAGGGCAAGCTCAAGGAGCAGGATCAGTCGGCGTTTCGCTATAGCGCTGGCGGTCTCTGCGGCATTGGCGCTGCCGCCGACATAATGGGCGCCGTAACTGTTGCCACTGTAGCGGGCAGTCCAGCTGGGGGCAGTGTGGCAAGTTTGCGCAGCTCGGATGCGGCGGCAGCAGCTGTGGCCGCAGCAGCAGCAGCGCTGGTGGCGCAACGCACTTCGCTGCCGGACATAGCGCTGACGCCCAAGGAGCGCGACATACTGATGGGGCAAGGGAACGATAGTCACCCCATACGCGGCTCACATAGCACGGAGAGCATTTTGCGGGACACCAGTCCGCCGCCAAAGCCGCCGCTGCCGAATCGCGCCAGCAATCCGCCGCCGTTGCCGCCCAAGCGTCGCAGTCAGCCAACGGCAACGCCAGCGGCACAGTCAGCGCAATTTGCAGCCATCGCTGCCAACCAGAGCGTCGTTGCATTTCCCTATGCGCAATCGCATAACATAAGCATCAACTCGGATCTGGACTGCAGCTCGAATACATCGCTGCTTAACTATGGCGTAGATCGGTGAGCTAAGCAGCAGCTGCGCTAGTTAATTTGTTACTAACTCTTCTAACTCTTCTGCAGTCTCTCGGTGCGTTCGCGTTCGCCGGATGAAAACAGTCAATGCTCATTCGATTCGGCTTTGAATCATTCACGCGATGAGGAGGAGCAGCCGACGCAGCTGCAGCTGCAGCCGCCGCCACCTAAGAAGCCCATAATGCTGCGCAAGCAGCTGGACGAGGATTTGGACAAGCTCATCAGCTACAGTGAGTGACTAACTAACGTTTAATCTAAGCCACTCTCTTTATAAATTTACTTTTGCGTCCAGCAGAGACGCCAGCAGAGGCTGCTGCTCCAGCTCAAGCTGTGGCTGCCAACAGCATGGAAACAGCAGCTGCAGCCAGCGCAGCAACTAATTTGCCTGTTGCTGTTGCAGCTGCCACAAGCGCTGAGGCCAATACGGAGCTGCGCAAAGCGGCCGCTGCGCTCACTAGCAATCGTCACTCAAATGAATCTGGTACACAATTAAGGCTATTTTCTATATATTGCTTTAGTTTGGCGCTATGTGCATTGTTTTGTTTTGTATCAAAATGTTGTTTAATTTGCTTAAATTCGTAGCTTGCGCTTGATTTTGTTTCAATTCCAAATGTTGCACACATAAGTATGCTATAGTTTTTTATAAAGCAGCAGGAGCTACAATTTTCTTTCTAAAAAAAAAACTAGCACACTATTGTTATTGTTTTTTATGTATACGCTTATGTAGTTGTTAATTTTTTTATGCATTACAATTGTTTTTTAATTATATTATTTGCTTGCTTTAAGGTTTCGTCTCAATGACTTCGTTTCGCACCTCAACGCAAAGCGTATCGAAGCGTTCATCGGAGCACAGTGTGCAATCCTCAACCAAATCCTCCAGCAGCAACTCGGAGCTTGCCTTTGGCATAAGCGAGACAACAGTAACAGCAACAGCAACAGCAACAAGCAAATGCAGCAGCAGCAGCAGCGACTATCAGCAGCGACAACAAACTACAACAACAACAACAACAAGCACAGCAAGTGAATCACATGCAAAGCAGCTGACAACAGAACTGGCGCCTGCTTTGCCACCAAAGACGCAACAGCAGCAACGCGCTGCCCGACTGGGACTCGATCTGGATGAGCTAGACGACAGCAGCTTGTAATTATTTATTATAAACAATTTTCGTATGCAATATTAATGCTCTTCTACGCTTTAGTGAGCTCGCTGAGCTGCGGCAGCAGCAACATATGTCGAGCCAGCAGCTGCATCAGTGGCAATCGAAGCATCATAGCCTCATTGAGCCGCCGCGTAGCGCGCGCCTGCCCAGCAGCTGCAGCAGCGCATTTGAGCGGCATTTGACCGACAAGCCGCCGCCGCTGCCAATGAAGAAGAAGCACAGTAAGTGTTGCCAGTCAGCTGTGCACATTTATTTATACACTTTTTTCTTTCTTTATATTTCTTTCAACGCATTGTTGTGTGTCTGTGTCTGTGTGTGTGCATGTAATTTACGCTAGGCTTAGCCCAGCGGTAAGTTCTTTGCTGTGTGTGCATCTGTCATTTGTTTTTATATCGCTCATTTCACACACACACACACATGTGTACATATAAATGTTTTAAAACAAAAGCAGAACATTCATCACACACAACAACTACAACAACAACAACAGCTACAAACAACAACAACTACAACTACAATCATCGCTCATTTTTCGTTTTACATTTTGGTTAGCAAAAACAATTTTCGTATTTTGATTTTTATAGCACGCGCTCTAACGCAAATGTACAGAAAACAAAATATAAACCTTGCCAAATTGTTGTACGTAAAACTCTAACCCATCTAAATTATCGTTCCAATCAACATCTAGTGTTTCAGAGTGTGGCATTCTCGGGTAAGTTGCAACCAGCCAGCCAGCCAGCCAGCCAATCCTATCTCTGCCTCTATTCACAACCAACTGTTGTTAATTCTACTTACCCTTACACATACACATACATACATATATACATATATATATATATATATATATATACATAACATGTGTATTTCGTTTTCGTTTCGCTAATGCAAAAGTTTCTTCTATTTGCATATGCTTTCCATTTGGCATCAAATTCCATTCCGCTTCCAAATTCTCGAGTCTATTTCAAGCTTTTAACTTATGCAATTTTCTGCAATTCGTTCAAATACTAGTTGCTCTAGTTCTCAAATTCTCTAAAATATTTCGCATATGCCTAAACTTAAATCTATTTCAATTCTAAGCGCTTGCTTAGGCTTTTTAACTTATGAATCTGGAAGTTCTCTAAAATTCTTACAGCCTTCAATTCAATTAGTAGCATAAATTTATTCAATATAGTCTTTGTATAGCTTAATAGATTTAGTCTAGCGGGGTCTATCATCTCTTATGAGGGGGTCATAGGCCTCAGTTTCTCATTGTAATTCTGCATTGCAGTAAATTTTGTTTTCCCCAGAGACATATTTTCAATATGTTCAGATCTGTAGCAGAATGAGGCAGCAGTTCCCAACTCCACAATTCGTTAATTTCTTCCAACGACGAATTGAAATCATCGAATTTGCTTTCAAATCGAAATAAAACGCAGCAAGTTTGACTTCGCCTTATAGCTAATTATTTTAATAGATATAGTTTTAATTAAATAAACCGTTAGTCATTGCTGGGGTATGTCCAGAGCTCCACAATTCGTTAATTTTTTTCAACGACGAATTGAAATCATCGAATTTGAAACGTCTTAAAATTAAACGTCTTAAAATAGCAACTTTGGGTGCTTCAACTGCTGGTTATTTTAATAGATACATATATATATATATATAGATTTATATAGATATATATATAAGCTATGCTTGAGGATGCTTGAAATATTCCCTTAGTATGGAACGTGTATGCAAATTGCAAATGCTTTGGCTTAAAGCAAAAACTTTTTGGACCAGCAGCTCTTGTGTTTTGTTTTTTATACCAAAAATTTGTTGTATTTGTTGTGTTGTTATTTGTTATTGTTTTATTGTTGTTTGTACAAAGCGGCTTACTTTTAACTCGGAGGCTACCTAAACAATTTAAAACAAAAGCTGCACACACGTTACACTCTTTTGTTTTAATTTATAAACTTGAGCGCATTTAATTTACTTGATTTTTTTTTATATAGTCTTGGCTTATATGGAGATCTGCTCAGCAAATTCGCATTCGGTGGAGCAACATCGACATACGATGCACGCCTACAACATAAGCCGCAATATGTCGCATAGTCAGACGATGAAGTAAGTGCAACAAATTGAAACAAAGTCACATTTTAATTATATTATTACTTAAGCAGCATTATGAGTGTCAGCAAGCAGCTGTCGCCGGAGCTGGAGACGCCGCCAGCGTTGCCGCCAAAGAATTACAAACAGCGCAAGCCATCGACAGCAGGAGCGGGAGCAGGAGCAACACCACCAGCTAGTCCCAAGTCAATGTTGGGCGATGTGGAGCTTAGACAGCATCGCATGCAAACTGTAAGCGAGGAGCTGAGCGATGCGCAGACGAGCAGCGAGCAGCAAGGCGCAAGTGCGACGGAGGAAGCTGCAAGCGGCGGCGGCGCCACTGGCAATGGCAATGTATTCTTTTGTCATGAGCTGCCCAGCGACAATGCCAAACCGGCTAGCTCGCCCAAGCTGTTGCTGGAGTGCGCAAATGTGGAGCAGCAAGCGGCAGAGGCAGCGCCACTGCTGGAGCAAGAGGAGGAGGAGCAGCGCATGCTGCAGCAGCTGCAACTGCTAGACGACGATGAAGAGTTGGAGGAGGAGGAGGAGGAGGAGCAAGAGGAGCCTGCAAATCAGCTGCCAAATATGCTGGAAGAGATTGACATAACGCCATATTTAATACTCAAGAAGCGCGAAGAAGATGGACCCGAGGTCAAAGGCGGCTATATCGATGCATTAATTGTGCACGCAAGTCGTGTGCAAAAGGTCGCCGACAATGGTAGGCAGCAATACAAGCAACAGCAACAGCAACAACACAATACACAACAGCAACAGCAAACAAAAAACAAAAATATGCTTAAGCGCAAAGGTGCCAAGCGCCACAAACATAACACACAACATAGTCATAGTCATAGTCATAATCACACACGCACTCACACACACACACACATTAGTACTAATAGTAGTAGTAGTAGTAATCAAGTTACAAAAAAATCATCTGTTATACATTTTGTTCATGCAGCATTCAGCGAGGCGTTCATCACCACCTTTCGCACCTTCATACAGCCCATCGATGTGATCGAGAAGCTGACCCATCGCTATACATACTTCTTCTGTCAGGTGCACGATCAGAAGCAGAAGGCAGCCAAGGAGACCTTCTCGCTGCTGGTGCGCGTGGTCAACGACTTAACGTAAGTTGCCTGCGAAAACCTTTTACTACTTAGTTTACTATTTGTTTGCTTGTCCTTACAGCTCAACGGATTTAACCAATCAGCTGCTCAGCCTGCTGGTCGAATTTGTCTATCAGCTTGTGTGTTCGGGCCAATTGTATTTGGCCAAGCTGCTGCGCAACAAGTTTGTGGAAAAGGTTACGCTCTTTAAGGATCAGCGCAGCTGCGCCTACATGCCCGAGTTGGGCCCCAGCAGCAGCAGCACAGGAACTGCTCAGCTTAGTCTGCTCGATCTTAAGTCATTGGAAATTGCTGAGCAAATGACGCTGCTGGATGCGGAGCTGTTTATGAAAATTGAAATACCCGAAGTATTATTATTTGCCAAAGATCAGTGCGAGGAGAAGTCACCCAATCTCAACAAGTTCACCGAGCACTTTAACAAAATGAGCTTTTGGGCGCGCTCGAAGATTCTGCGTCTGCACGACACCAAGGAGCGTGAAAAGCATGTGAATAAGTTTATTAAAATAATGAAACACTTGCGCAAAATGAACAACTACAATAGCTACTTGGCGCTGCTCTCCGCGCTGGACTCGGGACCCATACGCAGGTGCTGCGCACAAAGTTTTACATCTAAAATTGTATTGCTAACTAGGCTATTTGCAGATTGGAATGGCAAAAGGGCACTACGGAGGAGGTGCGCGGCTTTTGTGCGCTTATTGATTCCAGCTCCAGCTTTCGTGCTTATCGCCAGGCGCTGGCCGAAACCAATCCGCCCTGTATACCCTACATGTAAGTGGCTGGAACTAACGTACACAGTTTATAGCTTAACATTTGCTTTCTACAGCGGTCTTGTGCTGCAAGATTTGACATTCGTGCATGTGGGCAATCAGGATTATGTGTCCAAGGGCGTCATCAATTTCTCAAAGCGCTGGCAGCAATACAACATCATAGTGAATATGAAACGTTTTAAGAAATGGCAAGTACTGCTGCTTAGCATAATGACAACAATTAATTTAATGCACTTGGAATTACAGCGCTTATCCATTTCGACGCAACGAGCGCATCATTGGCTTCTTTGATAACTTTAAGGATTTCATGGGCGAGGAGGAAATGTGGCAAATATCGGAGCGCATCAAGCCGCGTGGCAAGCGTCAGCCCAACTATTAAACTACGTGCAACAACAACAACAACAACACTATGTCTATATATAGCGTTCTATATAGTCTGTATATAGCCATAGCGCAGCAGTATATATGTACCTTAAAAACAAAACTATTTACGTAATCAAGTAGTTCAAGTTTGTGCGAACTATATATATATATATATGTGAAACTACCTACCTAACGAACATTAAGTAGTAGTTAATGTAACGGTTTTACTTCCACTGTCTGCAATATATAGATTAGATTAGAACAACAAACGCGCTATACTTTCTCCCCAAAATGTAATGTAATGTAATGAAAAAACTGTATTAACAACGAATTTGCACAACGTTTATGTTTATTTTTATGTTATTTATTATAAATGTAAATCGAATCCTGTGGGGAAAGCGTATCATATAGCATATATAGCCGTGTTTATGTGTTTAATCATTAAGCGTTAATGAACAAAAAGCAAATTCTAACGTATACAATCAACTAGAGACACCAAATCTAAGTAAAAAAAACAAAACAATTGTAAACTAATGTTACACTTCACACACATACACACACACACCCCCCTCTCTCTAAAAGTCTGTCGAATCTACAGTGATTTTTTGCTTTTAATCTTTTTCGTGTAAATTGTTGTTGCTTCTCACTTACCAATTACCAATTACCAATTTACTTTCGGGGCTCTCGGGTTGTGCCAGTCAGTCAGTCAAGCAAGCTAAGTTATATTGAAATTAGTTTTTATTGTATAACAATGCTAAATGAAAAAAGAAAACTCTCCGTAAACCGCTATTTTACCTCCGCCTCGCATTCGATAAATGAACAACTTCTTATGACTGTGTACGCACAACCTAGAGTTTACTATATGTATAGGGATTATAGCCATTAAACCAAAACCAAACCAAGCCAACAACAATCAAGTGTTATTTAAAAACAAACCCTAATTATATTAATGATTGTAAGAGTTCTAAATGATTTGGCATTCAGCATACAACTCGATTTAACGAATCAACTTTTAAAGTTACAAAAAAAAAAAATACAAATTGCTTTTATGCGTATAGCCAACTAAAAAATATTTATTTACAACAAAAAAAAAAAATGATTGATATATAGTTATATACATATACATATATACAGTTAGAAATTCCGTTGAAATTAATACTTTACAAAAGTGGTGGGTGGGTGCTTAATTTTGAAAAATGATATATACACAAATATATATACATATATATATATATCTATTATATATAAAGCGAACTATAAAGCAAGCGAACTATATAAACGTGTACATTAGTTAAGCTAAGCAGCAACTTGATGAGCATATACTATATTATATATATACAAAAACACTTCATCTGCAAATCTTATGCGATTTCACACACACACACACACACACACACACACACACTCTAATACTTGCATACATACAAAAGAGAACTATTTGTTTAAACTTTCGAAACTACTTTTCATTTATTCAGTATACAAAGAAATACGATTGTAACATCTAGAGCTTTATACATATGTACCCCAAGCTAGTTTACATATGTATGCATGTAAAGCGACACACACACACTCACACACACACACAACACAGACACGTGCATAGAAACAAGACTGTCTTTAGGATATATGTAGTAGTATTTCATGTATCTTATCAAACTACATATATATAAATATATATATACTGTATGTATTGCTTATAAAACAAAAAGTTGTTAGAAACTAAAAAAACTTTAGAGCAAAAAGTAAACCAAATTGCAACCGATCCATAAAACTATGCTACTTACATGCTATATACGTATGTATGTATGTAACTGTACTATATATATAGTTATATAAACTACCAATGTACACATTGAAATTGAATCAAAATTTAAAGCCATCTTCCTAAATCTATATACTATATATATATATATATGTATGCTATGATGCGAAGATGTACTGTATGTATGCGGTATGTAATTCTATTACTATTACCTATATACATACATAATGTATGTAACTCTGATATATAAGATGATATATAAAAACTGGATTTAGTCATTGCTTTGTATGTGCCTATTATTCAATTTTTGATGTGTGTTTCCATCAGTTACCAGTTTTTAGTAATCAAGCATTTTTTAATTATATAATATACACAATATAAATGTTTGTATGTAATTTCTAATGTTATATATTCTGGAACATTGTCTACAAGCCCACAACACACACACACACACACTCAAAGAAATTACAAATTATGCATAACGTTTTAGATGCGTAAGCTAAAGTTAATAACCAACACAACACTCTATATATATATATACATATATTATTTTTTTATTTTTCATAACCTATTCTTTTTTTTTTTTTGTTAAATCTATGCTTTAGTTTAATATTTATGTATATTGTCACATATTTGTACTTTCGTTTACCCCCCAAGTAGAGCAATTTTCAATTGTAAATGTAATTTGTAACTAAATGTTATACATTTATTCTTAAGATAACTAGCTACAAAATAAATGTATTTTTCCTTTAAGAAACGGCAAGCGTGTGTTTGTTTATAAAATAAATAAAAAAGTGAACTCGATCCTGCCAGGAGTCGAACCTGGAATCTTCTGATCCGTAGTCAGACGCGTTATCCATTGCGCCACAGGACCGTTAGTTACACGTACGGCTAAAAGCCCAAACATAAATGTGCACAACACTTTAGCCAATTGTTTATAAACAAATGCCAATGCGCAAGTTATGGTAAACATAACTTACATTTAAAAGCAATCTAAAAGTTATTAATTTACTGCGCGCTTTAAATGCAAGCAGTGCTGGTAAACAGACAAACTTATCGGCGCGCCTATCGAATAAATTGCGCTGCGCAGCGATAAACTGTCGACTGCCTGCTGCGCTGAATCGATTACGCGTAAATCTCTTATCATTCGCCAGCTTGAACGGACGTGCGCGCGGTTAGAGCTCAGCACAAAATAAATATTTCAAAATAGAATTTCAATTAGCGGTAAAAAGCGGCAAGCAACGAATTTAAAACGAGAGCAACTCTCGCTCTCACGCACGCGTTTGTGTTTGAGCAAATGTAAAGTGTTTTAAATAAATTTGTGTGAGTGAAATGTGTTAATAATTTTGGCATATGTTGTTAACAAAATGCTGCCAATATATATACATATATATATAACAAGCGCTATCAATCGCTTGTTCGTTCAATTAATTTAGCGCTTGTCTGCATCATTTAGTTAATTGCCTGTCGATCGATTTTAATAAAAAAACATGTTGATAATAATGATGATAAGCTCGGCTGCAGCAGCTTCAGCTCGCATTTAGTTGTTCTTATTGTACAAAATTGCTAATGCAAAGTGTAGCCGGCATAAAAAATACGTTAATTTTTTTTGTTGTTTTTTGCGTGAGTGTGTGGCAAGCTTTTTACTAATCAGCTGAGCTTGAACTAAGTGATCCCCTAATAAATTATTTAAAGCAGCGCTTGGGTTTTTCCTTGTGTTTTTTTTTATGCACACAAATTTCTTGCAGTGCTCTGCACATTTATCTTGTGGCTGCAGTGTATCTTAGCCGAGGCCTCGACCTGCGCCGTCTGTACTTGTTGCACACACACACACACACACATATGCGCTTGTGTGTGTACGTGTGTGTGTCTGCATTTTGGCGCGCTTGAAAGGCGTGAAAGTCATTGTCCAACGTCGCACCCAGAGGCCACAGGCTACAAACTGCGCTGCACAGACACCTTGCCCCATGTTGGGACTCGACTGGCCACAGCGCAGGCCCTGCCGGCCGGCCGGCTGGCTGCCTGACCACTTGAATATGCTTCCTGTGAGCAGAAAAGGCAGCGCGCAACGACAAACAAATGGCATGATGTGCACCCCACACTCTACACCCCGCGCTTGATCTTGATATATACATACATATATGTTTGTTTGTATGTGTGTGTGTACACACAATGGCAAAATCAGAAATCCAACTGTTGCTGCTGCTTATGTCTACGTCCTCGTTTCCCACCTCCAACGTCTGTCTGTCTGTCTGTCCGGCTGGCTGGCTGGCTTGCTGTTTTTTTTTTGGTTTTCGTCTTTGCCAGCCTGCTTGTCTCGCATTCGCTATTTGCGACTGCGCTGCAGCAGCGACGCCACTTGAGTCTCCAGTTGGAGACATGCGCTGCCGACGTTTTGTGTGTGTATGCAACAAGTTAAAAAAAAAAAAACAGTAACGACTATTAAAAATACACCAAGTTAAACAAAGCTGCAGTCAAATAATTGCTTTTATTTTATGCAAATTTTATATTTTTTTTGTAGGGTATTTGAGCTTCATTTATGCTCAGCTAGTCCCAGCAGCTGCCTTTGTCCACAGCATTATTTGCTAAAGGTGTGCTTCACTCCTTGCTTAAGTGTGTGTGTGTGTGTGTGTGTGTACGTGTGTGTGTGTTCATTAAGCACTCAATACTAGTGTTGTTGTTGTTGTTGTCTTTAGCATCATTTTAATCGGTAGCCAGTCAATTGCTTAAAGCCATAGCCATATGCTATGCAAGCTTGTTAACTCAACTTTTTGCATATGTATGTGTGTGCAATTTAGTAGCCCCAATCAAAGCAAGCAGCAGCCAACAGCAGCAGCTTCTTCTCTTGCTTTACCTTTTACGATTTTTGTAGTGTCTATATATTTTCAACGTTGTGCTGCAGTTGTCGCTGCTTTATTTTCTTGGTAATAAGGTGTGAGAAAGGCAATAATCGTAAAGAGCTAACAAATTGTTGCCGTTGCTGCTTATTGTTATTGTTGTTGCTGCTGCTGTTGATGTTGCTGCTGCTGCTGCTCTTCGGTTTCACGCTAAAATGTTAATCTGTCCTTTTTTCACTGTTGTCGCTGTCAAACCAATTATGTACTCACACACACACACACACACATACACTTGTGCGTGTGCATAGCTATTGTGGCAACAACAAGAACAACTCAATTGATGTTTCACAGCTTCATTACGTGCCTCTCTAGCTGAATGACACCTGATTCATGAGCACGCCTCCATTGTCAAAACATGAGAGTGTTCTTGTTATATTACAACTTGACTCGACTGATATGTTTATAATAATATACGATTTGTTTTGTAAGAACAACAGCATAATACAAAAAAAAAAAGAGCAGCTGCTTTTGTTAATGGGCTCACATTTAAGCTTGGGTGCAATTTTTAGAAATATTTTTATATAAATATTAATTAACTATATATTTTTTATAATACTCTTATTAATTTTACACACAATGCGCTCATATTTATTTCTAGGGTTAACAATATGAAATATTTTAGCGCTGACGAATAGGCGTGCGCATTAGAGCAACCCGTGATCATTTATTTATATATATTTATACCTATATATGAACTAATCATAGCTGCTTATCAAAATAAACAATTTGTGCTATATATTTGTTGAGGTTACCTTGCTCAAGCTCACCCCATAGCTTGCGCGCCCCGATCTGCGTCTTCGGAATTGCGTTGTTTCCATTCCGGGAAAGAGTCAGCGCGTAAGATCTGCTGACATTGATTTAAATTAATTAGCTTCAATTAATTTTGGAGTATCTTAATTGTGCATAATTGAGTGCATAATTGCTAAAGAGACATGCCAATGTAATTGCCAATGGGACTCTGCACATAACCTCAATAAAAACACATACATAACCTCAATAATGGCATAGACATGCCACAGGCCTTATGCGTATATGTGATTGCTGCTGCGCGTCTGTTTTTTGTGTGTGTGTGTGTGTATTTAACTAAAGCCGTATGTCATTATCTTCAAGTAATTCCTCATAATCGCCATGTTTGATCTTATTAAGACACCTTAACTTGTTTTCTCGGACCTGAACGTCAAACTCTGCAGACGACGTTCTCCTTCCGTTCATGCAACCACATACATATGTATCTGATGCTGCTGCTGCTGCTGTTGCTGCTGTTGCCGGCCAGTCAGCCAAGTGTCTTGTGGCCCGTCTGTCTGTCTAGCACGTCGGGCAGTCTGTTCAGGCTTGAACCGATCACTTGTTCGCCTGCTTTTTTTTTTATTATGTTAAATTGCTGGCTTGTCTGTCGTTGTCGCCGCTGCTGTTGCTGCTGCAACTGCCACTGCCACTGCCACCGCTGGCCCCTCGTTAACTTGGGTAACTCTTCACACCACGCCAAGTGCTAACGACTTTGTACCTGCTCTTGCTCTTGCTCTCACTCTGCCCCTCTGCGTCTCTCTCAGACACAACCGGAGCAAACTGCTACTGCTGCTGCTGCTGCTGGAGTTTCCATTAGCAATTGTGTGCCCATTGCATTTTTTTATGCAATACCTTTTGCAGAGAGTTTAATTCTAAAAATTCTTCAACTCAACGCTAGTAACTTTATGTATTTTAGCTACTTTAAATGCATAAACTTTGGCATCAAAATGTTGCTTGCTAATTTACAGCTGCTCAAAGTTTGAAATTAAAAACAAAAGCAAGTTGGCTGCATTGGCTTTTTCGCCATAACTTTGTCAAATAAAATTTATTAACTATCAAATAAAAAAGAAAATGTTTATTTAGCGCCTCATGAGTCTAACTACGCTTAACACATCCTTGTTAAAATTTTGTACGCTGACTTGTAGCTTTTCAAAGCTTGAAATTAAACAAAACATTGGATTAAACAGCATTTGTTTTTTAGCCATAACTTGCCTAAAAATCAACCGATCTGCTGAATGCTTTACAGTTTTTTGCTCGTTATAATGCTAGAAATAAAGTTGCATCACTACATTTTGGATTCTACAACTTTTGATTTTTGCCCATTTTTAACAAAATTCGTGATGTGACCATCATGAATTTTTTCAAAAAATCGAAAAAAATCGATTTTCCAAATTTAAATGCAGTTCAGTTAGGCTGCTTCTCACGAGTATAAAAAGGTTTGAAACTCTAACATCTGACGTCATTTAGCCGAGTTACAGCTTATCAAAGAATGATATTTCACAGACATTTCTATTGTTTGTTTACTACTTTGTTCATAACTTCGCCAAATAATTTTTATGTTATACATTGAGTATAACATTTTAATTGTGTTCAAGACCAAACATTAAGGACTATGAAGCACTCCATCGGATTTTTAAGACCAGAGTTATAGCTGTGCTCAAGAGTCGAAAAAATAAAAAAAAATAAGTCTGCAGCTTTGGTCTTATTACCATAACTTAGTCAAAATAATTTTTTCATTGATTAAACACAAAAGCATTTGTTTATTATTACTCTCATGAGTAAATTAAGCTAGAGAACTCTTCAGTCCGATTTTTTTTGGCTGAGATATAGCTGCTCAAAGTTTAAAATTGTGAATAAAATGAAAACATCACAAATTTTGTCAAAAAATTGAATTTCTTGGATTTTTAAAATTTAAATGCAGTTTATTTGGGCTGCTTTGAACGAGTATAAAATGGCATAAAACTCTAAAAACTAACGTCATAACGCTAAGTTAGAGCTTGTCAAAGTTTGATATTTACGACTTATGGAGTGTTCACTGTACTTGTATATAAAAAGCATTGCAGCTGGCATTACTTTGCCAAGTCAATGGTGTCGCTCCTTGTGTTTGGCCAAGCAAAGTGCTTGGCAAAGCAAATAAAGGCCTAGATAAGCAATCAGAGTTATTGTCAATACCGCCCCAACGATCGAAACGCTTCGCTGCAATTTTAATTTTGCTCTATGCAGCGCTTGCAACTGTTCTGTTTGTTATTGTTGCTCACACGTTCCATTTGGTTTTGTTTTGCTTTCCAGAAATATGCCACAGCAGAGATTGGGTTGCTTTGTCACATGGTTCTATCTGGTGCTGATTGTGCAGACGCTTTTGTGCATTGGCCAGCACGAATGCAGGCAGCAGCATCACAATCGCAACAACAACAACAACAATCACAATAATAACAATAACAATAATAGACGAGGCGAGTCGCCCAGCTCGGAGGAGAATCATAGCAATGCTGCTGACGATGGCTTGGATACCGTTGGGGATAGCGACAGCAGCATTGCAACTGGAGCGCATGGACCAAGGCGCGGTGCACGCAAAAAACAAAACCACAACAACAACAACAATCATAATAATCGACATAATCGCAATGAGGAGAACGGCATCTCGCTGTGGATAAACGAGCAGCAGCTCAAAATGCTTAGCGGTGAGTAATAACAATAAGCACAAAAGCAACAAATAAATTAACAATTTGAACGCTAATTTGCAGCTCTCTACTTTTCGCCGGGTTACTCGGGTCGCATCTATGCCATACAAGACGGCAGTGTCTTGAACGAGATGCGCGATACGTCCGTCTATAGCTATTTGGTAATACCGTCTGAGGTGAACTATGTGAACTTTACATGGAAATCGGGCAGACGCAAGTATAACTATGATTTCGATCGACTGGAGACCATGGATGAGAGCATATTGAAGGCGCCAACGTTGTCCATAAATAAAAGAGGTCGCATACCGCAGGAGGAGAAAAGTAAGTGACAGTCGTTGTCCAATTTGCAGGCGGTTGTGTTCATTTTTTAATTGCGCAATAATTTGTCTGGCTGCTGTCTGTTTTTTTTTTTTGCATTTGTAAATATGTTATCTAAGCTAGACTTTAGCATATTCCTGCCCTGCACCGGAAACAGCTCGGGCACGGCCTCATTCAATGTGGGCCTCAAGATACAGACGCGTCACAATAAACCGTTAAATGGCACACCCATACGTCTGAACTTCAAAAAGGAATGCGCACATAGAGGTGTGTATGATATAGACGCTTCCAACCCTACTTCACTAACAACTTTGCAAGGTAGTGTATACGAAAAGTCAATAAATGCTTTATATCTTTTATAAAACACACACACACACACACACTCTCTATACATAAAAGTGCATTACAGTTAAAGCAAAATCGTTGAAATTATAGTTTGAATTTTATATTACTCAACTGAAAAGTATATAAAATAAATCTGAGTACTCAGACTTTATTTGATTGTTGCACATGCTTATTATTGTCTTTAAATTTCAACAATTTTTTATTGTATTATAATATACACACATAGTATATCATTATCTATCTATACTTGGCTAAAGAGTTTGCTTATGTTTCAAATTTCAACGTTTTAGAACTATGCAAATCTTTAGCCTTCTCTTTCTTGCTCCTATACGCTGCAACTATCTCTTTCGCACTCATTCTTTTTGTTGTATTATACATATACATATGCTATATACTATGTGTATCAAGAATAAAATTTATAACAAAACGATACGTTCGAACTAAACTAAAAAAACTTAAGCTCCCGATCCAGAATGTAGCTCGAAATGTGGCAAGAACGGTTTTTGCAAGGATCACATTTGCAAGTGCCACGTCGGCTATACCGGCCAATACTGTGAGACAGCATTCTGTTTTCCACAATGCCTCAACGGCGGCAACTGCACAGCGCCCTCAGTGTGCACCTGCCCCGATGGCTATCAAGGCACCCAATGCGAGGGCGGTAAGTGTTTCGTTTTGTAATAAAATAGTTTCGGTATCTTTAATGCTTAGAGGCTACACACACACACGCACATGCACCAAGAGCTGGCTTGATTTTAAATCTTCTTGGATATAGCTATGGCCGTCTTACAGCCAAACTTGATAACCTCCGTCATGGCCTTGTAGAACGGCGCCTGTTCAGCGCCGCAATCAATGCCCGTATCATGATGCTCCTGCTCCTCATCGCGAAACTTGGTAATTGTAGCCAACAGCTCCTGTTGAAGTGAATGGCAGCTTTAGTAGACACACACACATATAATAATTGGTTGTGCTTACCTTGTCTGGATTGGGGGAATCCATTATCTGACGCAGCTGATCGTTATAGTGCTCCACAATGACTGTCTCGACGGCCACAGTGCAGGCCATTGCTGCCTTTTCACCCATTAGAGCAGTGCCTGCGCCCAGAACAAAGCCAGCCACATTCCAAATGGGCGTCATTACGGTGGGTCGCACACGATGTTGCTGTATTAAGGTCTCAAACTGCTTGCGATGACATTTCTCCTGCTCCCACATATGCTCAATGGTCTTGCCCATGGGACCGTTGCCCAGAATGGCCATTTGGCCAGCATAGATGCGATCTGCGCCCAGTTCACCAGCATGATCCACGCGTATAATCTCATCGGTTAAGGCACTGGCACGTGGAGTCAGTGGCTGCTGTTTTTGCTCAGCCTGGCCGCCGCCGCTGCTGCTGCTGGTGTAGCGATTGACGCAAATGCGCGTCAGTTGTTTGCCTCTTGTTGCACACGTGCTGCGCAGCATCATTGTGTTACGTGTGTGTAGCTGCAACAAGTTGGAAGTTTTAGTTTAATGTTTTGCTCTTTTGTCTCTCTATGCGCTGCAGGTATTTGCAAGGATAAATGCGAGAATGGCGGCAAATGCATACAAAAGGATAAATGCCAATGCCCAAAGGGATACTATGGCTATCGCTGTGAATTCTGTAAGTTGTGCGCAACGTTTTATTTCTCACCCTTATGTACTTATGCAACATATGTATGAATATGAATAGCCAAGTGTGTGATACCCTGCAAGAGTGGCGGTCGTTGCATTGGCAACAACAAATGCCGCTGCCCACATGGACTGAGCGGCGACCACTGCGAAATCGGACGCAAGCAGCGTTCCATCTGCAAGTGTGCTAATGGCTATTGTCTGAGCAACAGGCAATGCAAGTGCCATGATGGTTACCAAGGTCGTCACTGTCGACGTCGTAAGTTCCGTGATTGGAAGTTAAATGTTTTTGTTGTGTTCAACTTTTGTCTTTTTAGGCACTTCACGCCGTGCACATTGAGCGCTCAGAGGCGGCGCCACAGCGACAGTACCTAGCATGTGACATGTAATATAAATACATACATACTTATACATACCACACATACATACATACAAGCAAACGAAACAACAACAATAAATGTAACAAAATTTAATCCAAGTTGTTGGCCGGCGTCTAACACTAACAACAAATACGATTTCAAATGTAATGGACACAAAAAAATAATACTTATTGTGATACAATTTTTTTGTAATTTAACATGGCGTAAATAAACAAAAAATATAAACAACAATTTTACGTAGTTCTTAGCGTGTTCTGTTATTTACTTACATATGTATATGTATGTGCCTAGCCTGCGTTTGTATTTTATTTGCGTAGTTATTTATTTATGCAACACAATCGGCAATTGTACAATGTTATTATTATTTGCCAACAGCCGGCTGATTAAACATATATCGAGCTTAAATTGACAGGTGTATCGATTACTTATCGAATAACACAGTTTTAACAGTAAATGTTATTATTTTTCTGTTAACATGCTCGGAATCTGTTAAATTAAATAGAAGTCAGCTGACGCCTTGTTGTTTTTTCCAGCAATAATAACGATGGCACCAAGGAATAACCACGATCCAACATCCTCCGGGGATGCGAGCACCTCAAACGTACAGGAGGAAGATCTACAAGGTAAAAATGATTGTCCAAAAGCTAAAAATAAAGCTAACCAACATGTCATGACAGAAATGGAGGACGTTAATCAAAGCTTGGATGCACTCAGCTGCGCACTAGACGCTGTGGAACAACGAACTGACGACATATTGTCACGTATACGTGAGCTTTTGGACTCCAATCGTGAGATTCGTCGTCAGCTAGCTGAGGAAAAAGACAGTGCGTCCAGCGATGACACTGACACGGACACGGATGACCAGGAGGGCGACAATCAAATGGAGGTGGAGGCTGAACAGTCGCCCAAACCAAGCCCAGAATGAAGCTGCAGTTTATTGTTCAATTTTTTTTTCTTTGTACGTATAGTAAACTTGTTTCTATACAAATTTATTGTTTTGACAACACATTATACGATATTAATATTTAACTAACAAATTCTACAAGAATCTATCTCTGACGAGCCTTCTGTGCCTTCGGTGTGGATTTGTTGTTGGTTTCTGGCTTGCTGGCAATCTTTGCAGCGGCTACTGCCTTCTTTTTACGCCTTTGACGTTGTTTTTTGGACAATGGTAAAATAATTTCATCTGCACTCTCTTCTTTGTCTAGTGGCGCCATTTCCTCATCGCTGACAGCTGCAGCAGGAGCTACAATCTTTTCAACAGCGACTGGCTTCTTCTTAGGCTTTTGACGTTGTTTTTTGGCTGGCACTACAATAGCTTCTTCTTCACTTTCTTCATTGTCCAGTGGCGTCATTTCCTCATCGCTTACAGTTGCAGCAGCAGCGTCTTCCATATCCTCATTCTCAACATCATCATCATCGTTATTAGCAGCAACTGTAATTATATATTTTTGAGTTAAAGTATGACTACTAACGGTACTTGGTACTTACCCTCCTGAGCAGCTGTTACAGTGTCATATAAATTATAGTAGGTATCAATATCCCATTTTTTAGCCGGACGATTCTTTGTGTATTCCTCTGTGATTAGTAGCTCAATACAATCATTGTTATCTGGTGGACTAATCATGCGCTTTAAGTTGTCAGCGAAGAACTTTGGCTGCTTCGGTCCGGGATGGAACAAAGCGGAGTTAATGAGACGTAGATGTAAGTTGCTTAATGCGCCCACTTGTGGCAAGCTCTTAATTAACTGACGACTGCTTATATCCCAGATGCAGACTAGTTTATCCTCGCCACCAGATATTAGCTGATCTGCATTTGCTGACAACGCCAAGCAAGTGACAGCCGTGCCTTTGGTGTGTTTTATAAAGCCTTGAGTATCCTGCTCTTCCAGATGGTATTCCTATACAGAAAACAAACATTTTGGCTTATTATATAAAGTCATACCATATAGCTTTGATATTACCTTCATGCGTGGCACGCGATCCATATGAAACACTAGCACTTGACCCTCTGCGGTGCCCACATAGACATCCGTTTCCAGCTTGTTGACAATCACACTGTGCAATGCAACTGGAAAAACAACGCTCAAGAGCATATTGCCTGAGCTCAGATCATAGACCTTGCAGCAGCGATCCAAGGAAACGCTATAGAGGAAGGCTTTGATGCCACCATGGCCAATGTGGACATCGGTTACAGCCAGTCCATGATCGTTGAAGCTATAAAATGGCGCATTCTCCTCACTGTCTCCTGTGCCCAAGGGTGCTGTGGCACGTGTTAGATTCCATACCAGCACGGCACCATCTTTACCAGCGCTGGCAAAGTGCTCGCCGTTGTCGGTGAAGCGAATACAGGTTATGGCCTGAAAATGTCTAGACAGTGTGTTGAGCAAGCGACCAGAGTTAAGATGCCACACGTATATGTTCTCCTGTATGCCGGCCACCAAGAAGCTGCCATCTGGCGTTAAGGCCAAAGCATTCACTTTGCCCGGCACCACATAGCGTATATTGGACATTGGCTCCTGGCCATTGATGGGCCAAACATGGAGTAACGGCTTTGTGCTGTTGGCCGCAATAACAAAGTGACCGCCAAGCATTTGCAGGCTATGTGGATGCATAGCACCGCCCCCTTTGTATCTCATCAGATCTGTGCCTGTGCGCAGGTCCTGCACGTTGCAGGATGCACGCTCATTGTCCAATGTGCTAATAAACAAAGATTCCACAATGTCTTCCATGACTTTTTGAATGCACGTGCGATTGTAAACAAATGTCAGGGTTGCCTGTACACACCAAATATATTGTTACCGAAAAGTACTGTCTCACATAAAGAGTATAGAAAATTATATTGCGTGGTCACACTTCTGCTGTGATAAAAATAACAGGTGGCCGAGGCCCGAAGGCAATTTACAAAGTAAATAAACAAATTCAAATGCGTGGCCAAATAATAGCAGAATAATGAGTGGCTACTTCTGGCAACTGGTGGGGATAAGCTCAGCATTCAAGGTGCTGCTGATGCCAGCTTAGTAAGTCTGAAAATAGCAAATGCCGGCCGGCACAATTATTGATCACCTCATTTTAGTTACTCCACGGATTTCGAAGTGCATCGCAATTGGCTGGCCATAACGCATAGTCTTCCGTTAAATCGCTGGTACATAGATACCACAAGCCAGTGGACACTGGACTATCCACCATTCTTTGCTTACTTTGAATGGCTGCTATCGCAAGTGGCCAAATATGTAGATCCCAAAATGCTTATTGTGCAAAACCTCAACTATGAATCGCAAACAACAGTGTATTTCCAACGTGGATCAATTATAGTCATGGACGGCATCTATGTGCTGGGCATGCGCTGCGCGCTCTCAGCACTGGGTGTACAAAAGTCAACGCAGCAACACATTGCAGGATGCATGCTAATGTTATTCAACGTTGGACTCATCTTTGTGGACCATATACACTTCCAGTACAATGGCTTTCTCTTTGGTCTACTGTTGCTCAGCATAAGCGCTATACTGCGTAAACGTTACCTCTGGAGTGCATTTATCTTTGCTGCGCTGCTTAATTTCAAGCACATCTTTCTTTACATGGCGCCAGCTTTTGCGGTCTATCTGCTGAGATTCTATTGCTTGGAGCAGCGCAGTTTGCAGCAAAAGGCACAAGCTATGCTGCGGCTGCTAGCTGTAGGACTTACACCCTTTGTGCTGTCATTCGGACCATTCTGGCAACAGTTGCCGCAACTAATGTCACGTCTGTTTCCCTTCAAGCGTGGACTAACCCATGCCTACTGGGCGCCCAATGTATGGGCGCTATATAACACTGCCGACAAGATAGCTGCGGGCATACTAGGACGTACGCCTGCTACACCTCGCGCTGCCAGCACCTCCGGTTTAGTGCAAGACGTTGAGCATTTAGTCTTGCCACGTATTACACCTGCGATGACATTTGCCTTAACACTCGCCTCTATGCTGCCCATCTTGCTGAAGCTGTATTTTACCAAGTCCAGAGAGTAAGTGTGTAGCTTAATCAAATTGTGTACATCAAAAGTATATTTTTATTTTTGCAGCAAAGCACATTTGGTATTTCTACGTGCTATTGTGCTATGCGCCTGCTCCGCTTTCATGTTTGGCTGGCATGTCCATGAGAAGGCCATACTCATGTGTCTAATACCCTTGTGGCAAGTTTATTTTCAACTTTTCTATGAATTATGATGACATTAAATTTACTTTACAGTCTGCTGACAGTGCTGAAATTGGAGGATGCCAAGTACGCCTATATTCTAGGCATAGCGGGATACTTTTCGCTCTTTCCGCTGCTCTTTGAGGTGGATCTACTAGTGCCACGCTATACGCTCTACTTGGGATACATGGCCATGTTGTATGGACAATTGCAACGCATCTATAAGACTGCGCCACATTTCCACCCACTCGAGTGGGCTTATTTCCTAGTATTTATAGCCATACCAATCTATGAGCATATAATAAGCCGACTGTTGGGCTATCATATTCGTTATCCCTTTTTGCCGCTGCTGCTCACATCTGTGTACTGCGCACTGGGCGTGCTCTACTTCTTCGTGCGTTATTATGTATATGCATTGGACATCAGCTGGACCAAGCGCAGTGCTGCGCCAAAGCGAAGCAAACGCAGTAATCGTAAAATTAAAACCAAATAAATAATTAATATGTATTCCTCTTTTAATTTTCTTTATTTATATATTTTGTCTGCATTCAAATTTTGAATGGTTAATGTTTGTTAATGTTTAACACTAATCATTCAAAATTTGAATGCAGATCGAAGAAGTTCGTCCAGTGATTATGTCGTAATCCAAAAATATTGAATTTTCAAAATAAAATAGCCAATACAAAACAATTAAATTATTGATTAATTAAAAATTGGGGCCACTTTTTGCGACCCACCTACCCCCTGCAAATTTTTCCACGAAATTATTTTGTGAAATCTTGTGTAAAAGGCGAAAGATTTATTCGACAACTGAAGTAATCGTTGCCATTAAATGATTTTCAAATTAAAAAAAAAAAAAAAAAAGAAATCTTGTGTAGTTGTTGTAGTAGTAGTAGTAGCTGTTGTTGTTGTAGTTGCTGTTCTTGTTGTTGTTGCTGTAATGGTTGTTGTTGCTGTTGTTGTAATGGTTGTTTTTGTAGTGGTTGTTTTTGTAATGGTTGTTGTTGTTGTAGTAGTGGTTGTTGTTGTAGTGGTTGTTGTTGTAATGGTTGTTGTTGTAATGGTTGTTGTTGTAGTGGTTGTTGTTATAATGGTTGTTGTTGTAGTAGTAGTGGTTGTTGTTGTTGTTGTTGTAGGGGTTGCTGTTGTTGTTGAAATGGTTGCTGCCGTGCAGACCAATAATCTATGGTTTTGCCGCGCATCTCAATAATCATTGGTTGCTGCCGTGCAGACCAATAATCAAT